>NC_056733.1:1745426833-1745471833 GCF_019279795.1 Protopterus annectens
GTATGGAAATTGTAGGACATTACACTGGGAAAGAAATTGTAGCTGTTAAATTCAGTTTCATTACACATAGGTTCCTACATAGAAGCGTTTACATATTAACAGAGAAAAAAAGAAATACAACTATACAGTAAATATTTTCTCTGTACTTTTAGACACCAGATTAAACTTTACAATGCAAGGTACGATATATGGTGGGCTTGGGTTAAACACGATGCAATACGTTTCTTTGCAAGTACTCCTTATAATATACATGGTTTATGCATAGAAGTAAGTTAATAAAATGCTTAGTATTATATACAGACAAATGATCCATACTTTAAGTTTAGGTATACAAACACTAGATGTTTAAGAAAATAAAACAACTTCTCTATTGTCTGTTTCCATTAGGGGTCGCCACAGCGGATCATCTGTTTCCATTTCTTCCTGTCCTCTGCATCTTGCTCTGTCATACCAACCACCTGCATGTCCTCTCTCACCCCATCCATAAACCTTATTTTAGGCCTTCCTCTTTTCCCCTTACCTGGCAGCTCCTTCCTTAGCATCCTTTACCCAATATACCCAGCATCCCTCCACAGCACATGTCAAAACCAATGCAATTTCGCCTCTCTGACCGTCTCCTAACAGTCCAACCTGAGCTGACTCTCTAATATACTGATTTCTAATCCTGCTCATCCTTGTCACACCCACTCCAAATCTTAACATCTTTAACTCTGCCACTTCCAGCTCTGACTCTTGCCTTTGTCAATTCCACCTTCTCCAACCCATACAACATAGCTGGTCTCACTACTCTCTTGTAGACCTTTCCTTTCACTCTTACTGGTACCAGTCTGTCACAAATCACTACTGACACACTTCTCCACCCATTCCACCCTGCCTGTACTCTCTTCATTTCTCCCACACTCACTATTACTCTGAACTGTTGATCCCAAGTACTTAAACTCATAGACCTTCATCAACTCTACTCCCTGCATCCTTACCATTCCTCTATCTTCTCTCTCATTCGCACACATAGTCTGTCTTAGTCCTGCTGACCTTCATTCCTCTCCTTTCTAGAGCATCTCCACCTTTCCAGGGTCTCTTCAATGTGGTCCCTACTCTCACTACAGATCACAATGTCATCAGCAAACATCATAGTCCATGGGGCCTCCTGTCTGATCTCATCTGTCAACCTGTCCATCACCATTGCAAATAAGAAAGGGCTCAGAGATAAGCCTTGATATAATCCCACCTCCACCTTAAACGCATCTGTCACTCCCACTGCAGACTTCACCACTGTCACACTACCCTCGTACATATCCTATACCACACTTAAATACTTCTCTGCCACTCCTGACTTCCTCATACAATACCACAACTCCTCTCTAGGCACCCTATCATAAGAAAATAAGACCATGGAACTTTAATGCCTGAAGATGACCTTGTAAAAGAAATTAATGGCATAATCGGATGAAGAAACCCAACTATTTTAGCAGATAGTAGTATTTCATTAACACAAAAACAAATGTTACAAGGACAGAACTGAAACGGATAAGAGGCTCAATGTCAGGCTGTTTTCTGATGGCTGGCACATACACTGCAGTTGTGGCATAGTACAAAGTTCATGAAGAAAGGAATATATCAACTCTTATAAATTCTTGTTCCTTACATTACTGTTATCTACACTAAACGGTTCTGTGTGCGTCATTAAATGTTACAGTATCCACAAAAGGCATGTTATTACTAAACAATTGAAATTAAGGCTGACAACTTTCTTACAGGAATGCAAAATAGCCAGATGTCATGCTTATGTGCTCAATATGTTTTGGCAAGGAAGTCTTTTGTGTAGTCTAAATAAGAAATTTAAGGCAGATGTCCTTATTCCTTATTGGAGTAATGCATTTAAGGTAGCATCTTTTGGCAAAGTATGCCGGTAAAGACGGTAGGAGCCTCTGGGTCAAATTTAAATACTCAATTTAGCCCATGCATCTAGGTTGTTTATACATCCCCAATAAGATTCAACCCAGTTTCCCAATCCATCAGTTAAAAGGCTCACACTTTAAAAGTTAATGATAGTTTGCACAGGGAAGTTCTGGGATCTGGGGTTTCCATCATTTGTCAGATGAGGAATATTTTTGTTACCCCCCACTAAATTCCTGGCCAGTAGAACACAAAAATCTCTCAATGTTGCTTGATTCAATATAAGACATGTCCCCTTTACAAAACATTCAACAATGACAGTCCAGTATGAGGAAGGCTAGCTGAGCTCTTCCAATAATCTCTGAAAGATAGACCCTCTAATCTTAACTAAATCAGAACTTCTTAAGGTAAGGAAAGATGTTAAACAGTTCCTAATGGATATTCTGCAGTGTAGTATGCCTACTGTGGTATAGTGGGAAGCCTTTAAAATTCATCTACAGTCCAATTGTAAATGGATGGAAATTCAAATTTAGAGCTTTAGATAAAGAAATTGAGCAATTAAGAACCCAAAATACACTCTTTTGGCAGTTCTAGGCAACTAAGTTTAGGGATATCACTACTTTTAAACTACATAAAAACAACTTCTTACTCATTATTAATGAGAGGGTCCAACTGTTCTTATATACAGCAGCCTTAAGGTTCTGGAATATGGGAAATAAACTGGTCAAGCTTTCAGCTTATAAACTTAAGGAAAGAGGACACAAGGTTTATGATCAGCTGTCTTATTGCCCAAACTTAAGTGATCGAGACAAATATGCTACTGCTCCAAGCACCAAAGATGCAGTCTTTGTGAGAAGACCCTTTTCCTTCTTTACCAGCACAAGTTGCAGAGTCTTGCACCTACTCGGCAACAATTCCCAAGCGGAATGGGCTATTTGGGTCTCTCCCAATAATAATGTGCCAGGGCCAGATAGGCTGAACTCTGACATGTAAAAAGCTTTAAAATCTTTAGTAAAGCCACTTCACCACTTTTCACACTGACAGGTGCACAAGAATAGTGATAGCAGTGTTTCTTACAACCAAATACAGAACCTAGGAGGCCTGGGAACTACAGATCTCTCTACTTAATGTGGATCTTAAATATTATTCTTGGATCCTTTCTAGGAGGTCAACACTCTTTCCAAGCTCATCCATATCAGTCAGACAAGATTTACTAAGGGGAGGTGTAGCACTGATTCAATATGATCCCTAATTACGTACTCACGTAACACTTCTTGCAGTAATAATGTTACATTTTGATAAAGATTTTGATTTACTCCTTTGTAAATATATACTGGAAGTCATGCATGTCCTCCCTCAGATTGTATCTGCCATACAGAGTTTGTATTAGTTGCCTTCTGGTATTTTAGTTAATGGCCTCCTGACAGCTTCCTGATGGAGTAAGGGACCCAAGAAGATCATCCTATATCCCCCCACAATCTTTTACTCTTGGCTACTGAAATTTTTACCAGAGCTCTTAATTTTTCTTCTAACTTGCCTGGGTGGTCCTTGCATGGTGTGCAGACCAAGGCTTTGTTTGCAGATTGTACGGTTTTGTCCCAGGACCCTATTTAAAACTGACCCCAGTTATCAAATTTATTACAGGATTTTATCGACATCTTAGAACCAAGATGTAATGTCTGCAAATCAAATTCTTACTTTCGATGTGCAGCTTTTACAGTTAAAACAGGAAACAATCTGGGATTTTTATGTACTAAGAGCACTCACAAACATATTGGCATTTTCATACATCCTCACATACAACACTGTTGGATTTAAATTGAAATTTTAAAAACAGACTTTGAGATGAATGTTATTTATAGGTCCACACCTGGAAACTACATCTGCCAATACTTGACTGTATAGTAGCTGTTAAAATGTTTATTGCTCTTTGCTGTTGTATTTTTCAATATATCCCCATGATCAAAGTCTAGTAAGTAGGTGACTAAAATTGCTTTTTCTGACTAAGTTTATCTGGAACAAGAGGTATAGAGTATTACAGATGAATAATATTTTGTATCTTTTTATATGTCAGATCTTTGGTTAGGAATCCTATGTTGGTCCTTGTATTCTAAAGCTTTCTATCATCTCACCTTTACCTATTAGATTTTATCAGAATGTTAAATAGTGAATTTACATGGGCTTTAATCTGGTACTCCCAATCTCTCTCTCTCCCTGGTCATTTGGAATCTTATGCCACAGTGAATACAACCTTTAATGCAATGACAATTTATACAGGATTATCCCACTGTTCAAAGTCTGGTGTCTGCAATTCTCTTGTGGAAGTGTCCTGATTGGAAAATTGGTGGCAGCTTCTATTTTTTTGGAGCAGTGGAAGTAGTCAGTGTTTTGCTGGTTATATTTAGTCAGTATCTCAAGAGGAATTTACTTATTAATTTCAGGCAAAGTGGAATCATTCTCACTGGAAATGCGCAATTTTGGTCTTCTTTAAAAGCTTTGGTTACATTCCCTTTTTTAAAGATGTTTTTATCATGTAAGGGATGACATCTATGACAGCTATGCCCATAGCCTCCATTATATAACATTTTGCTTAGCTGGAGATACAAAATAATTCCAGCTGAGATTTTGATCTTTTAGCCGAGTGCTCAGAACCTTATCATTAAGGAAAGAGCTAGAGATATTCAGATTATGTGCTCATTTGAAACAGTTTCCTTACCTTTTTGAAAAGCAGAGTATTTTTTCTGTTTCAAGGATACTGGACGCCAGATAGAGGTATCAAAAAAGGTTTTCTTCAGGAAACACATCTGTAGTGGATGTGATACATTCTCTTCTGCATAAACACGGATATTGTAAACCAGTTTTCAGTTATGGCAGAACTACCCTGTCTTTTATTAAATAAAAAATGGATGGCAGCCTGGATACGTATGAACATTTTTAGTGAGAATGCTTTCATCTGCATAATGGACTTCACCAGAAAAAAACCCTCACATAAGTTATTCACCTTCATATACAATTTTCCAAAAAAAGGTTAAATATAAATATACAGGCAATATAATTTAACAAACTTACACATTTTTATAGCCCTATCTTTAAAATTACAATTAACCGATACAGTTTCATTGAGACCTGGCATGCTCTTAGATCTAAAAAAGTTCACCAGAACAGTTCTCATACTTGCAGGTGATTTTTCCAATCCACACCTCTTTCAGTGACTATAAAAATTTTGGCTTTTTGTGATTGAAAATATTACAGTTCTTACAAATCTTGGAATGTTTAAAAAGGGCATTACTTTCAAAGGATCTTATGGCATGCATATGTTCATAAATTCTCTAGTAACAGACACAGTGTCTTACAAATAAGATGTGGGAGGGGTGGGACATTTCACCAAACATACTACCCCCTTTAGTCCCACATCTAAAATCACCCTTAAATCTTATAGACTTTAGAATGGTTTCTATATCTACTACATTAACATCTTAATGAATGTATTTTATTACATGCTGCACATCTTGTCATTCTGTAAACTTCATTCCACATACGTCCATCCGTGTGTGTTTTAAAAGAGTGGCAGAAATATTAAAAATATATTAGAAATGGATACAGTTCATATAATTTACCAATTTACTTGTCTGATTAGTGTTCTTACCAATAAAGTACAGTTTTGTACCTACCATAAATGCAGATGTTCGAGTATTCACCCTGCTGCAGTCATCACACTTGGGTTATCCTGCCGTCAGGCGATCCCGCAGTCAGCCTGAATTCCAAAGTCTTGGTCCGGCGTCAGTTGCTGTCGCTTCTTCCCTAACGTCAGTGCACCAGGGGTATACAAGAGGCATCCGACATATATATATATATATATATATATATATATATATATATATATATATAGAGTGGTAGAGATAAGTTCAGCTAGTATTTATGGTAGGTACAAAACTGTACTATGTTCATCGTGTTACCCTGCTGCAGTCATCACACCTGGGTAGAATCCCAAAACTAAGGAGGGGAGGTGGAATCAAACAGGGTTAGAAGAGGCTAGTAGGCCCTGCAAAACTGCAGTGGCGAAGCCAGCTCTAGTCTTAGAGTATAGTGGTAAGTGTTAGTGTTTGGTGAAGGTGTGCACTGAACTCCAAGTTGCAGCTTCCAGAATATCCTTGGTTGGCACCCCCTTGAGGAAGGCTGTAGATGTAGCTGCTGCCCTGGGGGAGTGGGACCTTATGCTAGCAGGAACTGGTTCTCCATGATGGATGTAGCAAAAACTTATGCAATGTCCTATCCATTTTGAAATGGTCTGTTTTGAGATCAGATTTTCTGAAAGCCTTAGTTTTATCCAAGTAGTAATGTAGTTGTCTGTGAATGTCCAAGGAGTGCAGGAGTCTTTCACCTTGTTCTGTGGATTTGGGAGAAAAGTGGGTAAATGGATGGTTTGATTTAGAGCCACACTGGTAACCACCTTTGGCATAAAGGAAAGGTTAGTTCATAGAGAGACTCTGTCTTAATGAAAAATGAGGAAAGGCTCCACTGCCATTAGTGCCTGTAGCTCTGAGACTCTTCTGGCTGAAGTAATTGCTAGCAGCAGGGCAGTCTTCCATGATATAAACTTTAAATCAGCTGAGAAATCTGGCTCAAAAGGTGAAAACATAAGCTTTTCCAGAACAAAATTGAGGTCCCAAGTTGGCATTGGTGCTCTCCTGGGAGGCCTTATGTTTTTGGCCCCTCTGAGGTACTGCCTTAGGAGTGGATGTGAAAATAAGGGAGGATCCGTGCTGTAGTGAGCTGAAATAGCTGAGGCGTGGATTTTAATAGATGAAAAGAGAAAGTCCTTTGTGTAACATCTCAGTTAAATATTGTAGAATCTGAGGTATGTCCAGCTCAAGGGGATTTTGACCTTTAGCTTGGTTCCAGGCGCAAAATCTTTTCATTTGTCTGAGTAGGCTTTCCTGGTGCTGGGCCTCCTGGCCTCCAGAATGACATCCATAACAGCTTGTGAAAGAGGAGCTGGCTGGTTGTTTAGGTGATTTGCCATGCAGTCAGATTTAAGGTCTTGAGCTGGCTGTGTAGAATCTGACAGTCTTGCTGTGTGAGCAGATGAGGAATTTGTGGTAAAATCCATGGTGGGCCATGGGCCATGTTCCTTAGTAGTGGGTACCAGTGCTGGCGTGGCCAGTCTGGGGCAATGAGTATCATTTGTGGTCTCTCCATTCTGACTTTCAGCAGCACCTTTGTTGGAAGGGGCAGTGGAGGGAAGGCATATACTAACATTTTCCAACTGAATGAGAGTGCGTCCACTTTCCAAACTTGACAGTGGAATGTCCTTGTGCAAAATTTTGGTAGCTGAAAGTTTTGGGGGTTGGCAAACAGGTCTATGTCTGGGCACCCCCATTTGTGAGTTACCATTGCAAATACTTGTGGATCCAGTTTCCACTCGTGGGGATCCATGATGTTCCTGCTTAGGTAGTCTGCCAAAGTGTTCTTTCTTCCTGGCAGGAATTGTGCTTGTAATGAACTTGGTAAGTCAGTGCTGTGTTCCACAAGGTCATTGTTGCCTGCATGGAGGGTAGGAGTGTGTACCCCCTTGCTTGTTTATGTACCACATTACTGTGGTATTGTCTGCCCTTATAATAAGTTGTCCTGGATGTAAGAGGTCCTTGAAGGCTGTCAGAGTATTCTGTACAGCTAGCATTTCTTTTTGGTTGATGTACACATATCTTATCTGCAGTCCATCTGCCTTGAACGCACTGTCCTGCTATGTGTGCCCCCCAGGCATAGTCCTATGGATCTGTTGTCAGTTTGCCTGGCTGGGAGTAAGGTGAAAGGCTGACCCTTGTTGAGGTGACATGCCTGTGACCACCATAGAAACTCCTGTTGAAGGCAGGGAATGAGAGGCATCATTGTTTCCAAGCTGTGGCGAGTCCATACGCTTTTCAGGTACCATTGTAATTTCCTCATATGCAGTTTTGCAAATGGTATGAGTAGCATGCAAGATGCCATGAATCCCAAGGCCTGCAGAATTTTTCTTGCAGGGAGTTGGGTTTTTGTGGCCATTATTTTGAAGTATTGAGTTAGCTGTAGTTTGTCTGGCGTGAGATAAGCCATCTGTGCCATTGTATTCAAGCTGGCACCCAGGAATGTCATGTTCTGTGAAGGCACTAGTTTTGATTTCTTTTCGTTTACTGTGTACCCTAGGCAACTTAGAAGGTGTTTGACAAACACCAGAAGTTGTAAGAGAATGTCCTTGCTTTCTGCTTGGATGAGGCAGTCGTCCAGGTATGGGTATATTTGAATTCCTCTTTGTCTGCAGTATGCGATTACTGGTGCCAGGCATTTTGTGAAGACCATGGGCGCAGTAGATAAGCCAAAGGGCAGTGCACAGAACTGGTAATGGGTTGAACCTGGAATGAAATGGAGGTATCTTCTGCAATTTTGTCCGATAGGGACATGCAGGTATGCCTCCTTGAGGTCCAACGTTACTAGCCAAGCCTTCTTGTCAAACATGGGAAGAAGCTGCAGTAGTGTTAGCATCCTGAATTTGGGTACCTGCAAGTAGGTGTTTAGAACTGAAAGGTCCAGAATGGGTCTCCATGCATTGTCCTTTCTGGGGACTAGAAAGAGCCTTGAGTAAAATCTTTGGCCTTGCTCCTTTGTAGGTACCAGTTGAATGGCTCTCATATCCATGAGAGCTGCAATTTGTTTGTGTCTCTGCCCATTGATTTTGTGGCAGGTTTGGCATTCCGTTTATCCTTGGCAATGTGTGGAAATGGAATATGTATCCTTGTGAGACAATGTCTAGGACCCATTTGGCCTTTGTGATGATGCGCCAGTTGTCTGCAAAAAGTGCTAATTTTCCTCCCAAGGGAGCTACCAAGAGAGTTTTGTTTGGCAATTTGAGGGTTAAGTCATTGTGTTTGTCTTCTAGTAATTTGAGGCCTGTCTTCTCCTCCCTTCTGTGTTGCAGTGCCCCATTGGCGAGGTTTGTAAGGGATTTGTGCTTGACCTCTGCCCCTAGGGCATCTGTATTTACCCCTCTGTGGTCTGTCAGAAGCTGGAAAGGACCAATTTTTTGTTGGCCAATTTCTGCTGAAGTGAGGGGGTTGTACCTGTAAGAAATCTTTAACTGTCTGCATAGACTTTGCCTTATCCTCCATTTTCTTTAAAACCTCTTCTGCTTTAACACCAAATAAGACATCCTGCTGTAAAGGTGCATCTAGTAATTTTGCTTTAACATGATCCTGCAGAGTCTGTTCCTTTAACCAAGCATGCCTACGTATGACAGACCCAGTAACAGCTGCTCTACAGGAAGCTTCCAAGGAATCAAATCCACATTGTAAAGTATGTTTTTGCCCACCTGTTCAGCTGCATGCAACAGATCCTGCATTTCCTTCAATTCAGACTGTTGAGAGTGTGTGCTCATCTTTTGTTTGAATTGAGACATTAGGAATTGCTGATATTTCAGCATGTGAAATTGACAATTTAATGCTCTCATAGCTAGAGTAGCTGAGGTGTAAATTTTCTTCCCCCACCTATCTAGTGCTCTGGAGTCCCTTTCAGAGGGCACAGGGTTTTTTGCCATAGAAGCCTTAGCCCCTTTGGGACCCTGGGAGATTGTTTCTGGGTCAGCAACAGGGCTTTTGTAAAGGAATTTGTGTGAGTCAGGCACTCTATAATATCTGTCTGGTTTGGCTGGAGCAGGAGGCATCGAATCTGGATTTAGACTAGATTCTAAGTAAACATCATCCACAATGTCTAAAACTGGAGTGATAGCAAGTGGCCTGTACAGGGGAAGTAAAAGAAACTCTCAGAGCCTTTTATTTGAGTCGGAGTAGTCCTGACCTTCCCAGTGGAAATGTTCCCTCACGGTATGTAAGGTTTCCCCCAAAAGAATAGTCTTCATGGGGAGATGCTGAGGGAATGGAATCTTCAGCATCAGAATCTTCATAAGGGGGAAAGGAGTAATCCTGTTTCTCAGAGGAGTCTGGGGAAATAGAAACTTGATCAGAGGAGGCATAATCCTCCTCTCGTCTTGGCCTTTTGTCTGGGGGGGGGGGGGGGGATCCCTGATCAGAGTAATCAAATCTTCAGCCATCTTAAGCATCTGTTTCTTCGGCATGGGGCCTTGAACTGGAGACTGATGTAGTCTTTTTAGGTTTTAAAGGAGTCTTAAGCTTAGCATAAAAGATTTTATGGTGAGGGTAGTCGGCCTAAAGATGCCTTCTGTAACCGAAGGTGTTTCCACAGCACCGGCTTCTCCTTCTGCAATGGTGTCGGTAGGGGCTAAAGAAAATGGCTGTGTCGGCCTAGTACTCTCTGCTTGAGAATCCGATGCGGTCTGGGGTTCCAATTCTGCGGTCATCAGGGGCTGCGTAGGCACCTCACTGAAAACCGGAGAACAGGCGACTGGCCCAGCAGAGGCCTCAGAGTCTGGCTTGGATTTAGGTTGCCTGTCTTTATCTTTGCATTTTTTATGCACACCGGTAGTCGGTTGCACCGACGGCATAGTATAATTCAATTTCCTACCGAAGTAGTGTCGAGCAAAATCAAAGCGTCGCTTTATGGTTCGCTTATTGAACCTAGCACAAAACTGACGACCAGTGACGTCGTGGTCTGGGCCTAGGCAAGGTATACAATAAGAATGAAAGTCCTTATGAGGTATTTGCTTCCCACAAGAAATACAATTGTTAACTTTTTCTGACATCGGACTGAGGCAAGAAAAGGTTCCCCAATGGGGTACTTAGCTTTGAAGACTTCGGACTGAAACTAGATTCGAAAATCTCAGGTGTCGGCCGACCGGCACTTGCGAACTGCTTCTGCTTCGGGCACCGCGCGGCAAGAAAGACTGAAGAAAATGGCATTGGATGCCTCTTATATACCCCTGGCGCACTGACGTCAGGGAAGAAGCGACAGCAACCAACGCCGGACCAAGACTTTGGAATTCAGGCCGACTGCGGGACAGCCTGATGGCAGGATAACCCAAGTGTGATGACTGCAGCAGGGTAACATGATGAACGTCTGCTTTCCACTTTTTATTCATCATTTTCTTAGTTTCAGTCTGCTTCTGGTCATATTAAAACATTCTACTATTGCTAACCTATTATAGCCTTTTTTTCCTCTTCTCCCTCTCAACGCTTCCAGTACTCCTTGTTAGTTGTGGTTACTACTTACCTTGTGTCCTATGCATGGGGTTATTTTTGTACAGCAAGTTCTCACTTAGTGGGTACTCTCCAAAGTGATAGCCTGGATCCTTCAAGTAGGTACTGCCGTTGAAACATATACTGCAGTAGAAAGCACTGGAGGGTTTAAAGTTGGTTGAACTGTTATTCTGGATGGAGAAATAAGCAAAGTCCTCTACTTCATCCCTGCCCTTGACAGGATTTGTAGATTTTTTCTTTTTTTAATGGAAGCGTATCGAAAGCTACCAGGAATAAACAGACTTAGTGAGGCATTATCAATACACAGAAAGATCAAATTGTCCTGTAATTTGACTAAGGCAATAATTTAAGTCCTTACAGTGTAGCTATGTAAATATTGAGTACATAGTTCACAGCTTTGTACTTCAAACTTGACTTGCACCATTTGCTTTTCTTCCAGTTATTGTACGTTGCCAAAGAGGTTATGGAAGAAAGAAAAAAAGCGAAAGGGTATGTGAACACATCTAGGCTATATATCTATACAACGTAATGGTCTATTTTTCTCCAAAATCCCACTTTTCTATCGGAACTTACTGAAGATGTCAGAGAAATTACAAGGCAGAAGAAAATTCAGAAATGACCAAACACTGGTCAAGTGTTACGACTCAAAACTAAAAATACCACTTACGCAAATGCACAGAAACACCACATTTGATGTTAAGAACTTTCACCTGATATATAACAGACTTCTTCAGTTCAAGGTTGCATTTGGCATGTCCATGCATTTGCACAAATGGTGGTGATGAATCAAAAATCAATGTCAACATACATTATAGAAATGAGAGATGTGCAAGAGACAGAGGACAGGAAATTGGTAATTTGGTCTTTTTGGGCAATCGGGAAAGGGAGATGAGGGGACATTTAATTCAACACAATTTACGATATGTATATGGTAACAAGAAATGAGCTTTTCCTGCAATATGAAAAAATTTAAGTCATTTATATATTTAATAAGTAATGTAGGGGGCAACAGTTAATTCTTTTTCTTGTTTGAAATATTGACTTTTTTTTTTTTAATTTTATGGTACAAAAAAAAGACCAGATAAGTAAAAACATTCATTACAAATCCCTACTTTTTTTCAATAGTTTTATGGATCTTTTATAGCTACATTAAGGTACCACCAAATCAGATGGATGGGAACTCTGTTTAAATGTCTCAATTGAAGGGTAGCACACTCAGAAGTGCAGTTAACCTTATGCTGTACTACAAGGTCAGTACTGAAAATGTGTCCAGGTACCTGGCGTGTGTGCAGAATCCAGTCTTCTGAGCTTCAACTGCAAAGGCAAGTGGGATACCTATTGAGCCAATGTCACTTTCGTAATCCAGCTCCTTCATAAAATTTCCAACATTCCTTTATCTCTTCAACTGTACAAAAATAGTTTTTTGTACAGGGTTGTTTAGATCGTACCATGTTCAGTGACTTAGTCTCACTTTCTTAGCTGTTGCATAACTTAAAATAAAATCTCCCCAGTTCTTTCATGGCATATACGTCTGCTGTTACTTTTAGGTGGCAATAACATTTTATATCTTTCTACTACTCAAAAAAGATCTGTACCACTGCATGATATTAGTTTACATTTTTGTATAAAACTCAGAGGTTTTCATTTGAAAGAATAACATATTGCAATTGACTTATGTAGGAGTAAATAGATTCATTGCTGTAACGTTTTCATTACAGTTCACACCTGCCTACATCTGTTCTTTGCACTTATCACATAATCAAATACTGCTGCCCACTGGCAGATTATAATAGAAGTGATTTAGATGGTTGCTTAGGGCCCACAGCTCCAGGGGACCAGATAGGCAGCAATAATTTTATTTACAAATTTTACTATAGTCAACACATAAGCTAACTCATTTTTGTTGGCTGACATGCTGAACATAAATTTGATCACTTGAAAAAAAGTAAATGAGAAAAACTGCAAATATTTACTTATACTCACAGTGCATCTGAATTTGTGCATGCGCAGCACGACAGAATGAGAAACCGAAACAGCTTGTGTTTTATTTTATGTAAAGAAATTGTTCCCAACTTAAAATAATAAAATAAATGACTGCAGCAACCTGAAGTGTTGCAACTTTTGTCCACTCCTTCCCACAATTCATTGGGATGGCAGCAAACACAAAGACCACATGTATTAAAAATGTGTATCCAGATAGCTTCAAGTGTTAGTGGATTGCCAGTATGAAAGTTTTTTGATGTGCTGGCTGGCACCTAGACTTTTGGTGGTGGCCTAGATGTGCTGTGGATAAAAGCAACTAGACCTCATCACTTGCTCATTTTAACGTCTGAATTAAAGTGCTAGTGTGCATCGCTGTGAAATAAATTGGAATATTTGCCGTCTGATTAATCTGTGAGAAACAAATTTGAAACCATCGCACAATGTCCTTGTCTAATATTTTTGGTCTGCAAGTTGCACAAATTACCATCTGGTTTTCCAGGACTAGTGTGCATTTGTATAAAATAAGGTGGAATATTTACTATCTGGATGCTGTCTGCGTGAAATTTAGATGGAACCTTTCCTGAGTTTGCCTCAAGGCTTCAATTTCTGCTCGTGTGTAGTTTTCTGTCAAACAACTGATGATTGCAATCATTAAATAAACAGGGGCTGGTTGCGGATGAAACTTTGTCCTCTTGTTTGCTCCAATTGCATTCTGGGTTTACATGACTACTGTGCATCTGTATGAAATAAGCAGTGTGTAAAACATAGTTAAAACTGTCCCTGATTTTGCAGAAAGTCCCTGACTTCAAATTTTGAGAAATGGATCAAAAAGGTGTAGTTTTCTGGCAAATCATTCATGACTCAGTCATTAAACAATGACAAACATTTGAGTTTCAGATTTCATATCCTTTAGACATTTCATGCAATATAAACACTGTTATTGTAGCAACAGAGTAAATACAAGGAATATTTAAAGTATATAATTTGGTGTCTTTGTACCTCATTTTTTAGCTTCGTCTCTTATTCTTCTAATAAAAGGTTGAAAAGCATTACTTCTGTCAGTAAGATAAGGTGTACACAGCGCTAATTGCGGGGCAGTGGGAGCAGTCTGTAGATGAAAGCAACTTACTTTTTTGTTGCGTGCTCAGTTAGCCATCACAGAGATAATGTGCATTTGCATAAAATAAAATGGAATACTTGGGCTACTACATTTTTATGTGAAACAATCCTGAAATACATTGTGTCCATAATTATTTTTTACTACACCCAGGCATCTGATGTGTCCACAGTCCACAATGGGTCTAGGATTGTGAAGTATGGGAGCTACCTCAGAATGAGGCTGATTGCTTCGAGTTGCTGTCTTAATCAGGTTAATCAGTCTGGCTTTACAGGACTTCTGCATTTCTGTAAAGTAGGTTGGAATAGTTTACTGTGACCAGTTTTTTTCTACCTTACTCAGAAATCCAAGGTGTATACTACACAGTTAGATGGCTGTAACTTATGGGTATGGATACTGGCTGTAACTTATTGGTATGGATACTGGTGGCTTATAAATGTCAGCAGTTCAAATGGTCTTAAATCAGGAAATTAATCCAAATGAACATATGCATTTATGCAGCCCCCCCCCCCAAAAAAAAAGTGTGAGGTGTGATATGATGGGTGCCCCATCAGCAGAAAACTGGTAAGGGCCCACAGTACTCAATCTACCACAGTTGTCTCACTTTTAAATCCAATTCCTTTTCATTTAATTCATTCTTACTCAATTTTAATTTCTTTGAAACATCTTACTTCTAAGCATAATCTTATTTCAGAGCAAAATGATTTATTTTTTTACAATATTTTTTTTTAATTGGAGAAAAAGGTATTAATTCATTAATCTTGTCCTCTCATTTTCTCTAGTTATTTATTACCTGTTAAAAATATTTCTTTAGCTTTCCAGCTGGTGAGTTTATTTGTGCAATACGGATATGCATTGACATTTTATTTCACAGGCCTCTGCTTTCCTAAACCGAATACCATTTGCCTGGTATTCTCAGATCTTCAGTGTCATTCCGCATGGTATTGTGAGATTTCTTGTGTCCTTCTACATTGCAGTAATTCATTTTTCCACCAGTGTTTTCATCTTCTTACTCTGTGCTGTGTTTCAGATTTCCTCATCAGTGGTACGAAACCACAAGTTGCTGCACATTTTCATTTCATCATCCCATTTACCCTGTTTCATGGCATTCTGTTTTGGTTCAGAATTAATTTTGTTTTAACAGCTTGATATTTATCAGAGACTGATACGGTTATTCTGCACATTTTCCCTCACAAACATTTAAGCAAGGTGAGACTAACCTAACATCTACAGTAATAGCTTTCGTTATGATGGTTGTCAAATCTAACCATTCATTTGCTCCACAATGGAACTGCAGAACTAGTGATGAAAGCGTGTCTAATATAATGAAGCTAGGTATCTAGAAGTATAATCTTGTTACATATACGTTTCTGTTCCACTATTCTCAGATATGGTTTTGAATTTTGTGTGCATGTCTCTCTCACCAGTTTATGTAAATGTTAATGAAGGTATTGAGAAAGAACAGATGGTGAAGTTTGCAAAAAAGTCTGGAACTTGTGTTTTATCTGCACTCATCTTGAGCATGAATTATAAACAACTAAAGATCAATTAAGCATACTGGAACTCTAACCAGCAGCAAAATGTTTTATGAAAATCCATAAATGTATAATGCCATACAAAGCCAATTTAAGGCATATGTGAACTAGGCAGTCAAACAGGAAACTATGTTGTTGGGAAGCAGAGAAACACCTTTTCCTTGTCAAATTTTGCAAGATTAAATAGTCAAAGTGCTGCAATTTTTGGAAATTTCAGAAGCGTCTTCTCCAGGTCCCTGTATAACTCAGTGACAGCAACACTTTTCCCAATCTCCCATTAACTGAATAAAAGATCAGTTTCAAGGAGTACATAACTAATGCAGTGAGCCCGTGATAGACCTCGTTGGACACTGTTTAGTCAATTAAAACCCGGATGGCTACCAGAAACAAGTTAATCCACACAGCTTGTGTGCACTCTTACATTTAAACTAACTCAGTGACTGGAACTATTTCATCTCATGCATCAACTGCATAAAAAGACTAAAGAAAGGATGTAAAAGCATCCTGAAGCCTTGGCCTGTATGGCCAGTCCAAGTGCACGCTTCAGGTATCTGCAGTTTCACAGTATTTAGAAGAGTGGTTGCTTCAGTCATGGCTTCAGAATGCTCTTTCCTGCCTAATCTGCACTATTCAAACAGCAGTTAAGTGATTTTCATACAGTTCGATAACTTCATGATATAATCTCGCAGTACTAGGCTATTTCCCGACACATCTATGGTGTCTCAGATAGTTGCAGAAAATGAACTTCGTTTCAGCTTTACGCTGCTTACAGCCTTGGCTTTTAGCTTTTTGTGTGCCCTAACAGAAAGGAAACTGTCTAATTAGTAGCTTAAAGTTGCAGTTATTTGCTACATTTGCACTTGGCAAAAGTAGTTTTAAAATTAAACTGAACAAGTGTGGAATTTGAGAATATATAGGTGCATTTCTAATGTTTACTAACTTGGGTAGTAAAACAAGAATCAGGTTTTTGCCCAGAGATTGTGAATTTATACACAGGCATAATGTAAATGCTATCTAGAGTTTTGGACCTTTTCATAAGATTTTTTGAAGGCCCATGCCATTATGTTGATTTAAACTCTTCCCCCCTTCTGCCCTTCAGGGTAGCAGCCGCACTACACAGAATGGTAGAGAGGTTTCTAGAAATCGGGAGTACAGCAAAAAAAAATATGTGGCAGGAGTGCATGAAGCCCTTAGATTAAGAGTTCATTTCACCCAAGGCCAGTCCTGCTGCTATGTATGTGATTCACAGAATAAAACTAGCTGACTGCTAGCCAACAGGACACAGCAGTAATCTAGAATTCTGAAGTTGCCAAAAAGGCAGTTATGCTTTAATTAAAACAGAAGTGTTCAGTGTCATGGAATACACTAAAACAGATTAAAGGAATGCAATTAAATTTTTAACATTTCTCTATCAAAGCAAACACAACCAGCACTATATACAATAAAGACGCTGAATGTAATCTTTTAACATTAATTTCAGTTCAGATTAAAGTGATAAATCATAAGATTAAAATGATATGTCATAGGAGAGGGTGCACTTAACAGAATACAGCAGATTATATCTGCAAACAGAAAGAAGAATTTCCCAGCATAATCAGGAGGGCTACATCAAATAAGGTCATAACTAGGCTTTTCTCTGCACCTCTTAACTTTTTTTTTTAAAGACATTATATTGCTCAAAATTATGACTACATATATTGTACAGCTACTGGTATTTACGTTGGACTGGACACTCCGGTGTGCTTAGCTGTTCTCATGAGAAGACAAGGTTAGGCAGTGCATAAAACTTGATATTCAACATTCTGCCTACCCACTAAAACAGAAAACTCCAGATGAAGTTAATTCTGGGAACATTCACTGTTTCAGATGCCATTTCAGGTCTAGCAACCATCAGTGATGACATGCAATAGATTATAATGGGCTCACTTCTTGTGCTGAAGTTTATAGCACTGATTAGCCAAAGGATAGCACTTCAGTCAGCAGTGCCAGGCTGTCAAGGTGAGAGCTACAGACTTTTATAGGCCCATGGGCCTGTGGCCACAACAATATTTTGCAAGTTGGGGCAGATTCCACCCAATTATAACGGACTACTTTAAACATACAAGAATGACTGAGTGGTTGATGCAGGTACTCCTGTTCTTACTTACTGACATTTGATTACTGGGGAAGTCTGACTGAGTAGACCACCATCTTTACCAGAGGCCTGAGAAGAAAAGCTTCAAAGTATTACAAAATACATTTTAAGAATAATTTCAGTCTTTAAAACTACCAAAAACAAATGCAGTTTAATAACAAACTGACATAATATGAAAACAGTGAAGAATAGATACAAGTTATATGACAATGATTTAATAGTTAAAGAAATCGTATCCAGTTTAGAGAGAAATTTAAGTTAAGTTAGTACAATACAAAAAGGAACTGCAATACAGTGAGAGAAAAGCAGGCTTATGGTACATTTTAAAAGAAAGCCAGGGGAGAGAAAGTAAGGAAATAAGCCAAGAAGGGAGAGTAAGGAGATATACAGTATGAACAGGTATTTGTCCATATTTAGGGATAGAGTTTATCATGGTGTTGAACAAGGAAATAGCCAGTTTTTGGCTAGAAGTCTTTCAAAATGGTTTTGAAGGATGGAAGGGATGGTACTGACCTGATGGATAGAGATAAGAAATTCTAGGCCTTAGCAATATGGTACGAGTACAGACAATACCCAGCAGATTTGACAGGTTTGGGGAACAGTTTTTGGTCATTTGATCATAATGAGCAATTAAGAACACAGTTGTGGAGAAGTTCTAGATAAGCAGATTGATTCTGGATAATTTTATAGGTAGTAAGAAGATGTGTATGTTAGTTGAGGAGGTAGTTCTAACCAATTTAGGCTTTTTAGTGCTATACAGTGGTGAGCTCTGAAAGGGGTATTTTTGCAAATTTAGCAACTTTGTTATAGTATTGTTAAAGTTTTGATTTTTCTGATGCCTGCAGGTTAGTAATTCTTGGAACACCATAGAGAAATGTGTGGAAAGGAGGCAAGTAATGGAAAGTGTAGCTATATATGCAGGTCAAATTTAACATCATCCACTATTATCCCAAATTTGCAACGAAAAGCGACTTCAATGGCTGTATTATCAAAACAGAGCGGGGTTTAACCTCCCCCCGTGGAAGAGTGATTTGGGGAGGGGGGGGGGGGGAGTAGTACTTTATTTTTTTAGGGTTGAACATGAGTTGTGATTTAAAGCCATGTTTCAGTTGCTGTTAAAGTTTCATGAGTAATTATTGGAGGTGTGCAACGCTGTTGGATGAGGAAGAGTGTGGAGTCATCTGCATACCATATTATGGTGCCCTTCTGTGTGGATGTGAAGAAGCTAAGAATTGTCGCTCATTTATCTCAAACACACAAGGGGGCTTGGGGTTTCGTTTAGATGCTTTATAGAAACACATCCGGATATATAGCAGCATCATTACATATTAACTAACTAGTTAACAAACAGACCTTACATACATACATGCTTACAACTACAAAATGACATACATACATGCTTACAACTACAAAATGACAGTCAGGCTTGCATGTGCTCAGTATTTATACACTTGTGCAAGCTGATGGTTAGCTTCTTAAAAGTATACACACACTTAACTACACCCTCCCTCTTAAAAAGATTGTCCTTTATACAAAACAGTATCAGTTAGACATGCATTACTGTATACATTGGAAACAAAACACAATGTTCATGTCCACGTTGCTTCATATCTGCTAAAGGGTTTAGAGATGCAACCATATCTTAACAGTTGGAACCAAATTTAGCAACAAGGACAGACTGCAGTGCACAACTCATTTCAGGAACTTCTGGATTCATCACAGGAACAGGAATGTCCTCTGGAACTTCATCTGGAATTGGAACACCATACAACTCAGAGATAAAACAGTCATTCTCACAGGTTATATGCTGTGGTATAGGCTCATACACCAGTCTCAAATGCTTCTGATTCTCCCCAAAGATTAGTCCTCCTGATTCTACAATGTGTGATCTCAGCTCTGGACCAATATTTATGACACCAATCCAAATCATAAACCTTTGGACGTTTGCATCCTTGCCACTTCTTGGAATGGATTGATCAGTTTATTTGTCTCATCTTAGTAGGACTTCTGGGTTAAGCACTTCTTTGACAGATAGGTTTCACTGATCTGTTGCTCTTGATACTGATCTGTTGCTCTTGATACATGGGACCAACAACTGACTACTGACTGGTAATGTAGTTCTGGTCCGTCTCGACAGAACTCTCAAAGCAGGTGAACCAAGATGTTTATCAAGAGGAACACTTCTGAGGTTCAAAAGGTTCAGGAAAATATCACTATTATCTCATTATGACTTCTCTAGTAACTGCTTTGCACTTTGAACTGCACGTTGTGCCAAACCATTTGACTGTGGGTACTCTGGACTACTTGTGACATGAAAGTCCCATTCTTCTGCAAATCTTTTGAACCGTTGGCTTGTAAACTGTGTGCCATTGTCAGACATGGCTTTGTGTGGACTACCATGAACAGCAAAATGATGCTTCATATTACCAATGACTGTACTGGATGCTAGGTTAGGAAGCAGGTCAATCTCGAACCAATAGGAGTAAGCGTCTATTAACACCACATAATGTTGACCATTCTACTCGAAGAGGTCTGCGGCTACTGTTGACACAGATAGTTCCAGAATCTGGTTAAGCTGAAGTGGTTTGTACTGTAGATAGGTAGGTAGGCTTTGTACTTCATATACTTCTGATAACTCAAATATCTGTGTTTAATATGAAAATACACGCTTTGAGAAAATGCAGTCATTTCCCCTTATTTTATTCATTTTATGCAATTCAGACTACTTCAAAATATTTTCTATAGTAATTCAAATATTTTTATCAATATCGTACATACTGGTTTATGCAAATATCATTTAGAATGGTCTGTATGCCCGGTTTCATATTACATGAAAAGAAATAGCGCTGAGCAAGTTTTATAGGTTCATAGGTTTATACTAGGCTATCTCCCCTAAGGCATTTATAAGCCTAGCCCAAAGTTTTGTGGCTTACACCACCCCTTATATGAAAAAAATACTGTACCCATTAGTTTGTTGTGCCTCTGTCCAGCAGTGACACAGAGATGATTCCCGGGGTAAACCTACGATCTCCCATCCACAGGTCAAGATTTCTCTTGAACAGAGCCAGCGAGGTGTTCTGCCTCACATGGACCGGGATTTTATTCCACAGCATAGGGAGTCCGAGTGATAAATCTATCCCTCCAGCACGTCCTATTTATATCCGTGCTAAGGTTTAAGTCGCTTGCTCTAGTGGTTTTGGTGGATTTGGATTTTTTGAGGTGGAGCATGTCCATTAACTCCGGGTTGGACATGGTCTTGTATGTCAGGCACATGTCACCTCTGAGTAGACGGTATGCGACTGAATAGAGCTGGAGTTTCTTCAATCTGGCACCATATGACAGATTTTGGAGTCCCTTTATCCTTTTGGTGAGGAACTTTTGGGGTCTCTCCAATTGCTGCAGATGTCGGGTGAGATGCATCCCGAATGGGGCATTGTACTCTATTATTGGTCTGATAAGTGAAGAGTACAGGGGAACAATGACCTCACTAGATCTGGATGTGAATCCCTTCATGATCAGGTGGGCAATGTAGAAGGTCTTTCTAACCACATTAGCAACGTGACTGTCAAAAGAAAGGCCACTGTCAACCTGGGTCCCCAGGTCCCTGATAACCTCTTCTGTGCTTAGTGGATTGCCACCTATATGGTAGCTTGGGGTTACCTTGTTTTTCCCGAAGGGTATGACTATACATTTTTTGGCGTTTAACTTCAGGCCATGGCTCTGGCACTAGCTATCTGTTTCCGTGAGTCCCTTCTGAAGGATATCCGTGTCCAAGCACTTTCCACTATGGCGCCCAGTTTGCAGTCATCTGCAAACTTTGTCAGCCAAAGTCCTCCCATGTTGGCCTGTACTTCTGAGAAGTAGACGCCGAACAATAGGGGGCCAAGAACAGAGCCCTGTGGGACACCACTTGTGACCGGCTTGGAGTCTGACATAGCGCCAGCAACTCTAACCCTGTGGGTTCTGTCCTTAAGCCAGTTTGCAACCCATCTTGTGACATATGGGTTTACATTTAAGCTGGTAAGTTTTTCTACAATACCCGAGTGGGGTAGTGTGTCAAAAGCCTTTGCAAGATCAAGGTAGGCTGTATGGACTGCCTTTCCCTCGTCAATGGCCTTGGTGACTGTTTCGAAGAAGTCGACCAAGTTCAAAGGGCATGATCTGCCCATGACGAAGCCAAACTGGGTCGGGTCCAATGTCTGCAAGTCCCCTATATCTTTGTTTATGAGCTCCATTATGATCCTCTCCATAGCTTTGCAGACTAGACTTGTTAAGCTTATGGGGTGGTAATTACCAGGGTCCGTAGAGGCACCGCCTTTGTGGAGTGGGACCACAGTTGCCGTACGCCACTCCTTGGGCATGTATCCTGTGGTAAGGCTGAGATTAAACAGCTGCCTTATGTGTGGGTTTAATTCCTCATTTAGCTCGTGTAGCACACAGCCGGGGACACCATCTGGTCCCATTGATACTGTGTTTTTAGCTTTAGAGAGCAGCTTTCACCTGCATTTGAGATGTCTGGGAGGCTACACTCCGCTGGGATAGTTATCTCTCCTTTAGGGGGCGGGTGGGGGGTGAAGTTTGCACTGAACCTGTCTGCCAGTATGTTGGCAATGTCTGTGGGTTCAGTGATTTTTGTATCATTTTGGACTAATTCTGAGCATATCTGGGAGTTTCCACCCAGGTTCCTAACATAGCTGAAAAAGGCCTTATGATTGTCCTTTGAATCCATGGCAATTTTTCTCTCAAAATTGGCCTTAGTTGATTTTATGAGTGCTCGTATTTTTTTTACTAATAATGATCAGGGTAACTTCCTTTTATGGATTTTGTTCTATCATGTAATAGCTTTCTCCTCTTATTGTAACGTTTGTTAATGGCTGGGGTCCACCAGACTGGACGTTTGCCCTTTGTGGAAAGAGTCTTGTTTTATTTGGGATTGCCTGATCCATGCAGTCCTGGAGGTGTTCATAGAAGGCATTTGTAAGGGCTTCCGCAGCTTGGGTTGTGGTTTCCACTGGCTCAGGGGCCTTGAAGGATACCACACCAGTCTTGAGTAGTGTGAAGTTTGCTTTAGAAGTTCTTCACTGTGGTCTTTTTTGTTTGGGGTGGGGCGGGATGTGGATTTCCAGTGAGATTAGTTTATGATCAGATCTCACCAATGAGTGATATACTTCGGTGTGGAGCATTTTGTCCCCATGTTTGTGATAATGAGATCTAGTATATTTTCTCCTCTCGTGGGAACAGTGACTAGCTGTTCCATGGCATTTGAATTTATGAACTCCAGGAACCATTGGGCTAGAAAGTTAGGGCTTGAGTAATGTTCCCAGTCTATATTCGGGTAGTTGAAGTCACCCAATATGATGGTGTTTGGAGATACATTTATACCCTCCAGTGTCTTCAGGAAGGCTGTGTGGGGTTCCTGAGTTTGAGAGGGTGGCCTATAACATGCTACAATTTGTAGAGCAGTTTTGCCTATGGTTAATTGCACCTGGATGGTTTCCGAAGCGTTGCCACCAACCTGGAGGTGTGGGTATCCTTTATGAATATGGATACACCCCCTCCTTTTGTGGTGTGGTCCGGGTTTTGGGGCCAGAACGCATGATATGAGGTAAAACCTAATAGTGCCGGGGTGCTCTCAGGAGCCTTGAACTAGGTTTCAGTTACAGCACAGACATCAATGTTCTCCATACTGAGAAGGGCCTCGAGTGCGTGCATTTTGAGATTTGAACTTCGTTTGACCTGTTTTGTGAAGTATGCACATTTCAGGGATGGTCCACTGCTGTATATTGCTCCAGCTCTAAGCAAGTGCCTCAAGTCATTTTATAGTCATGCAGTCTCTACCTTCATGCCCTTTGGATATGCCGTTTCTGACTCCATGCCCTTGCCATGCCACTTCTTGGCACCATGTCACTTCTTGGCACCATGTCACTTCTTGGCACCATGTCACTTCTTCATTTCTTATGTAAATAACAAGAAGGCTTGGGGTTTCGTTTCGAAGGTTTAATACACAGAAACATCAGGATGGATAGCAGCATCATTAAATACGAACGAACTAGTTAACAGACAGACCTTACATGCTTACATCTCAACAGCAAACTACAAAATGGCAGTCGGGCTCGCACGTCCTCAGTATTTATACACTTGTGCAAGCCCTTGGATAGCTTCTTAAAGGTATATTCACACATATTGATCTACAAGAATGCTAAAGAGGAAGGGACCAAGGACAGAGCCTTGTAATACAGCGGTAGTAACTGGGAGTTAATGATAGAGGGTGCAGTGCCATTTTACTGACCGATACCTAGTAGATAGGTAGCTTTTGAACCATAAAAGGGTTGTCTGAAAGATCCCTTAATAAAGGACATTTGGAGTAGAAATTTGTTGGGACAAATGGTGTTGAAAGCATTGGACAAGTCTAGAAATAAGGAGTAGACTAGATTTAGAAGTACAGTATTAGTACTATGGGAAGGACAGAAGCCATGTTGTGTGGGGGACAGGAGTTCTTCCTGCCCATGACAGTCTGACAATCATCTTTAAATACCTTTTTCAAGTATTTTTTTTTTTTTTGGGAGGGAGGGATAAGATTGCTGTAGGTCTATAGTTAATGCCCGTTGAATCTCCTTTGTGCAGAGGGAAAATTATGAAAGGATTGTTCATCATGGTTCTACTTAATGTGTTCACTGAAAGTAGTTTTGTATTGAACTGCCATATGTTTTTTTTTTTCCTTAGCAGACAGTTCACCTAATATAGGAGAACTGGAATGAAAAGTCTAACTGATCTCATTTCTCCTCTGCATGGTTGTGCTACCTTAGACAGAGTTAGTATACAAGGAGGGTGTACAGCCCACTGAAAAATGACTTTACATAAATTCTGACAATTCCTCTGTCATCCTTACATTTCGGAGGAACTAAAACGTGAGCTATGGGTGAGGGGTGGGAAGGTACAGTCTGCTATAAGACAAGCAGACAACTCCCTGAAAACACACTGGACACTTTGCCCATTTCTTTTTCCCTTCATTTCTGTGGTAACCAAATGGTTTGTGTTTTGCTGTCATGTCCACCAATATCTCAGGCTTTTAATATGAGTAATCACTTAATAAGCAAACATGGGGGAGGTCATCATTGGTAGCATTTTTGTAATACTGCTTACATAGGTTTTTGAAGGCAAATATGGTATAATCACAAGACAATTAATTTCAGTTGAATCTTAAGACCTTTAACATTTTAAAACAGAAGTGGTTAATACAGTTCAGCAGAACACTGTAGTGACAGTTAATACATTTCAAATACACGTTTCTGAATATAATATACAACTATATATATATATATATATATATATATATATATATATATATATATATATATATATACATATATATATATACACACACACACACACACATATACACACATACACACACACAACTATATATATATAAAAAAATCTACATATGTATGTGTGTATACGTATACACACAATGTATACATACATATACACATACATGTGTATATATTGCACATTATATATATATATATATATATATATATATATATATATATATATATATATATATATAACACACACACACACACACACATACACTACACATGTAAAAAAAATTATATATATATATATATATATATATATATATATATATATATATATATATATATATATATATAGTTTACCACAGTTTAAATCAAATACACTGCATTCGAACCCACCAATGCTCAAGTCGAAATAGTTTTTGCATGTCGAATGGCCGAAATTTCACAAAGAACACCAAATGTGACATTTTCGACCATTCTACATCCAAAACAAGTGCTAACATGGGTCCAAAAGGGGGAGCGGGATTGCCGTTCGATGCATTTACTTTGGTATTTTCAAAATATGCAGGAAGGAGAAAATGTGGGCAAATGAATAGACTGATTAAGAGAGGATTCATTCACCAACTTGGGCATACAAGAAGGATCAGTACGCAAGGACACCCTCTCCTTATGATGTACCAAATATGGAGAAAAAAGTCTGAAGGAATAACATTTGAAAGGAAGGCACCTTCAGAAAACTGTTTAGATGAGAGGAGTCTAGAATTGGTCCAAGTACAATCTTTTCTAGGTACTGGAAACACCGTGGAGGAAAAGCTTTCTACCCTTGGGAGGAGGGCGAGACTGCCTGCGAACAAAGACTGGCTTATTGGAGTAGTTTCTCTGTCTCTCCTGTGCCTAAATTTCAAACATGTTTTAAGTTCCTGTAAAGCCTTCCCCTTATCCTGAGGTGACAAATGTACAGTTGTGTACAATTACCATAGTAGATGTTAGAGTGTATTCACTGTTGCAGTCATCACATTTGGGTAATCCTGCTGGCAGGTTGCCATCAGTCGGCCTGAATTCCAAAAGTCTTGGGTCCTGCGTCAGTTGCTGTCGCCCCTTCCCTGACATCAGGTCGTCAGGGGTATAAAAGATGCAGCCAATGTCATTTTCTTCAGTTTTTCTTGCCCCAGATGTCAGGTGCCCCCTAAAGGGTAGTCAAAATTTATATATATAAAAATACATGCAGCAGTATAAACGTTACCTTCATCTACAAGCAAATACACCACATAGTTTGTAAATCAGAGAAGGAAAGATAAGTTCCAGCAGAAAGAAGGGGGATGGCGGGTGGGTAACTTGGACTGCGACAGTGAATGCACTCGAACATCCACATTTATGGTAAGTGTACACAACTGTACTATGTTCTTTGTGTTTCACTGTTGCAGTCATTACATTTGGGTAGATTCCCAAAGCTGTGGTTGGGAGGCTGGAGCTAAACAGCAGTAGGAGCGGCTATGAGGCCCTGCAGAACTGCAGTGGCAAAGCCTGCCCTGGATTTAGAGTAGAGTGGCAGATGGTAATGTTTTGTAAAGGTGTGCACTGAACTCCAAGTAGCAGCCTCTAAAATGTCTTTGGTTGGTACTCCCCTGAGAAAGGCTGCTGAAGTGGCTGCAGCTCTGGTTGTATGTGGCCTAATGCCCTAAGGCACTGGCTTGCCATGTTGTAAATAGCAGAAATGAATGCAGTGGCTTATCCACTTTGAAATAGTCTGCTTTGAGATAGCCTTTCCTTGTGATGTTGCAGCATATGCCACTAGTAATTGCTCTGTCTTCCTGAAAACTTTGGTTCTGTCCAAATCGAATCTAAGCTGTCTGCGCACATCCAAAGAATGCAGAATTCTCTCCTCCTTGTTCTGTGGATTTGGATAAAAAGTTGGCAAATGAATAGTTTGATTAAGAGCCACACTGGACACCACCTCAGAGAGACCCTGTCTGGATAAAATATGATAAAAGGTTCCACAGCCATGAGTGCCTGTAGCTCAAACTCATCTTGCAGAAGTTATTGCTAGGAGCAGAGCTGTTTTCCAAGATAAAAACTTTATATCAGCAGTAGCAGCTGGCTCAAAAGGAGGCAGGTGAGTTTTTCCAAGACATAGTTGAGGTCCCATGCAGGTATTGGTAATCTCCTTGGAGGCCTTAAATTTTTGGCTCCTCTGAGGTACTGCCTTAATAAAGGATGAGAAAAAAGTGGTGGCTCTGTACTGTAATGAGCCAAAATGGCAGAGGCGTGAATTTTAATTGATCAAAAAGATAGGCCTTTGTCCAGCATCTCAGTTAAATATTGCAAAATCAGAGGAATATTTGGTACAGCTGTATCAGTTCATTGTGCCTGGTTCCAAGCACAGAATCTCTTCCATTTTCCAGCATAAGATTTTTTAGTACTAGGCCTTCTGGCTTCCAAAATGATATCCATCACAGCTTTACTGAGAGGTGTGTTTTGTATGACTACATTATCCGCCATGCCTCCAGGCTTAAAGTCCTGAGTTGGCTGTGCAGGATGTGATTGTTTTGTTGGGACAGTAGATGAGGTATTTCAGGTAAGGTCCAAGTTGGGCATTGAGACAAGTTCCTTAAGATAGGATACCACTACTGGCGGGGCCAGTCTGGGGCAATCAGCATCATCTTTGGCTTCTCCTGTCTGACCTTTAGGAGTACCTTGGGGAGGAGAGGCAGTGGAAGAAAGGCATATACCATTAGGTTTTTCCAGCTGAAAGATAAGGCGTCCACTTTCCATGCTTGTCTGTGATAAGTCCTTGTGCAGAATCTTTTTAGTTGGTAGTTGTGAGGGGAGGCAAATAGATCTATGTCCGGGCGTCCCCATTTCTTTGTTATCATGCTGAAGACTTGTGGATCCAGCTGCCACTCGTGGGAATCCATGAGGTTTCTGCTTAGTTTAAAACCAAAAAACACTCTAGGGAATAATTCCAAACACTGAAATAAAACAACCGTTTAATGAAGCAGTTATATAACACCACTAGTCACATGGTCTGCATGAAAGTTGTATCAATACATCGCAAAATGGTGCTGAAATAAAACTTTTTTTAAAAAATTCACTTAAAATACCAAGTTACATAGTTTAAACTGTTTGTTCATATACTGTTGTAAATAAGATTAAATTATATTTAAGTTATGTTACCCACCTATACTAATCAAACTTGGTGAAAAATACTTTATTTTTTAAAACCCATTTTAACCTTTGTCCAAACATATTTAAACATTACTTTGTTGAAAGCATAACTTTGTTAAAAGCACCAACTTACAATAATGTAAAGAAGTAATTAAATAAAAATTGTTTTACATGTATAAAACAGAAAAAATAGAAAACATCTGTTCAAACTTTTAAGTTTAAGACAAGCTATATTACAATGCTCATTTAAGCCAGGTTCAACAAAAGCATTTGATCTTATTTGCCATGACAGTTCACATTCTTCAAGTAATAAGTTTAAAGGGCCACCCCGGATATTATGCTGTATTTGGTCTATTACCCTGAATTTGAATGTGTGACCTGCATGTGACAAACTGTGCATTGTCTAGTTTATTAGTGGTTAAAGCATAAGTATGTTCGTAAATTCTCTCGAGCCGACGCTCCGTTTTACCTATATAAAATGCCTTACATAATGAGCATGTATCTGCATATACAACCAGTTTAGAATTACAATTCAACTTATGTTTTGATATTTTCTATCGTTGATGGTAAATGTGATACCTGTAGTAATGAATTTACACATATTACAACAGCCGCAAGTAAACATACCCACTTTTCTACAAGTGTCTTTGTGTGAGTCAAGGATACTCCAAGTTCTTTCCTCTCCTAAAAATTATTTTAGCAACATTGCTAAATTTACTTGATAGTATTTTGTCATGTTTTAAACAACATCAATGACTTACCCTTTGATAAAGAGATCAACTTTTTCACCATTGACGTAATAGACCTTTATACGTCAATCCTACATTTAGATGGTATAGAATGGGTTAACTTATTCCTTGACAGTAAAGGAGTTTCTAGCCAAGAAATTTACTTAGTGACCACTCTTTTGGACATCATTCTCACTAATAATTATTTTTCTTTTCATAATGAATTATTCTTGCAGAAGTGCGGTGTAGCAATGGGCTCACCTTGCGGTGCAAGCTTTGCTAACACCGTTATGGTATATTGGGAAAAACATGTTTTCAACAATGTGGAACAGATGTCCAATATTTTGTATTATACACGTTTCCTTTACGACATATTCATCATGTTTCGTGG
Source organism: Protopterus annectens (assembly GCF_019279795.1). Taxonomy (NCBI): domain Eukaryota; kingdom Metazoa; phylum Chordata; order Ceratodontiformes; family Protopteridae; genus Protopterus; species Protopterus annectens. Next base: position 1,745,456,248 of record NC_056733.1, read on the forward strand.
CAATTTCGAATCAGCGAGTAATTTCCTAAATTCAGTGGCGGCTGGTGACTTCAAATCACAGGGGGGCTGCAGGAGACAGCTGAATGGGTGGGGTCAAGGGGAAGGGGTGTGGTCAACCATAAAGGGGAGGAGCTATGCACAAAACCACAAAAAACTAACTTTAATTAAATATGCTGCCCTGGGTGGCAAACCATCATTATGAAAGTCCAATCAAGACAAAAATAAGTGTAGAAGAATAAAAATATTTCAATGCATTGGCTGCATGACAGCTTACTTAATATCTAGATGGAAACAAAAGGTTTTGAGGCATGAAAAAATAAATTACTGTTTAAATACATTACTGGAATGCCAGTCAAAATCAAGTATAAGAAAAACCAGAAGCACTCAACTCAAACCACTTCTCCTTGCACTGCAGTTCTAATTATAATATATTCAGCTTTATTAAAGTACCAAGTAACATGCTGAAAGTAGAAATCTATGTGATGCCCCACTTGTAAAAATGTTTCTTATCCAAAAAGACCTGCTGCCTGACAACTTGTTTCATGGGGAAAACATGATAAAAGTAAAAAATGAAAAGCAAGCAAGAAACAAGCTCAAGATACATTGCTTAAAGGATTACTGTACAGGTTATGGACCACACATGATTGGCATTCTGTTTAGTTTACGGGTAAAGTCTTTAGAGATGACTGGAAGTCTCCAACAAGTGTAATGAGCTTTTTAAAATAATGGAATCCTGTCCTTTAATACCAAAGGCTTATACATTATCTAGTCAAGTATTCTCTGCATGGCAACAGAAAGGCTTTCAATGTTGGCAATTCTTTAACAGTATGCTTATTAAAGCTTACTTGCATCTTACGATGTCAGACAAGCTTACCTTATGGTCATTAAATCATTGCTACTTAAACACAGAGCAACAGGCACTTTGAGTAATAAGCATAAATCTGAGTAATAAGCATAAATCAACAGTACAAAAATATGACAGAAACCAGACCATTCTGCAAAATCAAGGACAGATGAAAAGCCACTGTAGTACTTATGCAGTGTGTCCTCCCCATCCAAGGTAGATACAACTACTCCTTGCCTTGCTTGGACACATCCAGAGTCACTACATAGGGGAGTGGGGTGCAACACGCATGTCACAATTTGAAATCTCTCTGGCTGACTGTGATGGCCCTGACACATTTGTCATACCTCTCAACCTCAAGAGCAAGAAATCTGGACAAAGCCATACACAGAAGTGGGACAAGGGCCCAACAATAAGGACAATTTTTAAATATTGCTCTAATAAACTTAGAAAGATAATAGAATAGGTCTTGCATTAGTATGAATTTTCTGAAGGGTATAAAATCTGAAACTCAAATGTCTGTCATTTTCTAACTTCAGTCTTTAGTGATTTGTCACTAATTTGCCAAAAAACACAATTTTATGAAAAATGGACCAAAAATGTGATGCAAAAATATAAAACAGACACACAATACAGCTGCTACCTGTCAAAGAAGGGACACTTTAATATTAGTACTGCTACCTTGAGCAGCTGACAAAATAAAAGAATCTACATGCATTTCAAGTAATCTATAACTTTGATGATTACAGTTATTTCTTAATTGTAAACCCTCTGTTTTCTTCCAAAATTGCTATTTTGCGGAGGGATTATTAGGGGGAAGAGCAACATTTTGAGCCAAAATTGGGGACAGTTGAGAGGTTGGCTATGCCTAATTCTATAAAGCAATTTATTTGCATGTACCTCTCAACCTGTTAATGCAGTAAATCTGAACAAGGCCAAATATATTGGGGGCACATATAAACAGTACTAAAAATTGCTCTTGTATAAATTGAGACAGTTGATAGAACAGCTCTTACTTTAACATGCATTTTTCTGAAGGTTATGAAGTCTGAAACTTATTATTTAGTGACTTCTGGCAAATCATTTAGGAATTAAAACTACAAATTTTGTGAACAAACCAAAAATAAGAAGCAAAAATCTATTCATTCTTTGAAAATCTGGACAGTTGGGAGGTATAGTTCAGCTGGGCCTGTCTGAGTTTGCTGCCCTTCCCCCCCTGACAAAATAATGGTTGAATGGAGCCTCTACAGCCATTCCAATGAACCATTACTTGGCTATTTCACTCCATTTACCATAAACACTAATGTGCATACTGCTTTACTTCTATGATGAGTTGGACTTCATTTGAAAGTTTTATTTTGTATTTTACAGCACAAACACTAAGTCATCTGTTAAACAAAGCAATGCAGTCTCACAATGAAAACTTAGCATTAAAACTTCTCTGCCCTTGAAACTCACATTCATTGAAACAGCATTGAAACCCACATTCAAAGAAAATACATTTTGCCAGTGGCAGATAAAGATGAATTTTGGGCTGTTTTTGAATCATAGGCCCCTTGCATATGAAACATACATGTGCTCTTTGATACACCTTCCTCATTGTACTAAAATTATATTCCTTGTACAATACAGTACACTTGTTAGAGGGCGTTTTAAATTTGTTTTGAACATTTTTCCAGTAAGCAATGAAACAAACCATATGCACCCATAATGGCAAAACTGCCCAGTTGAGAACATTTATCATAAAAAAGTCTACTCAAACTTCCACAGTCCACCATTATTAGTAAATATACACAATTCTACAGTCCACCATTATTAGTAAATATGCACAATTCTACAGTCCACCATTATCAGTAAATATGCACAATTCTACAGTCCACCTTTATCAGTAAATATGCACAATTCTACAGTCCATTATCAGTAAATATGCACAATCTCTGAAGTAAGTCATCTAAATAATTCCACATTAAAGAAATCTGTAACTAATGAAGCGGATCACCTTTATATTTCATGGTTTCATCGAAAAATAAAGTGTCTGTTGCCCCTCAGGAATAAATTATATATATTACATTAAAAAAATGATAAGCTAGTAATAATATTGCAAGAGGAAATGGATGGCAAACTGACAAACTCATAGTTAGTATCTTCACCAAGGAGAACATTCTGAGTACGCAGCATCCACCCCTTGTGGGAGTAGAACCCACAGCCTTCTGCATCAAAAGCAAGTACACAACCTGTTGTGCTATAGTATTAACTAGGCAAAGCACTAAACTTCTATTCCCCTGCAGCTCTCAGCTCCTTGTAAAATCTACTCAATACTCAACTGCATCTCAACCGCTTAGCTCAAGAAAACAGGAAAAAGGCAAAATGTAGTGGGGGGGGGGGTCAAAGCCCAAAAACCAGGGACACATTAAACATTGCTTGTATAATCTTGGAAAGTTGCTAGAATAAAATGTTGTGTTGCCACCATATATTTTACTGCCAAGGTCCCAGAGCAAAAAACAGTCAGAGTAACATACCACTACGCCACATCAGCTGCTTTGTAAAAGAGAGGAAGACTGCAACTTAAATGGCTATCATTTAATGAATTCAGTTCTCACCATAGCTGTCAACCTCTTAGTACAAAACACCTGGACAAACCCAGTAATGAGGGAATACAGCCCTCAAGCATATTCAGTGAATTCAGTTCTTGCCATAGCTGTCAACCTTAGCACAAAAACCTGGACAAAGCCAATAATGGGGGAATACAGTCCCAAAAATAGGGACAAATTTAAAATATTCATCTTATAAACTTAGAAAATTGCTAGAAAAAAAAGGTTGTGCTACTATGTATTCTGAAGAACATGAAGTTTGAAATTCAAATGCCGGTCAATTTTACTGCTGACAGAACAAAACCAATTTTCAGCAGAGACGCAGGGATTAGTACTGCAGACACGTCGTTGTAAAATGGCAGGGCACCAGAGCAAATCCACACAAACACAGGAGGAGATGCAGACTCCACACAGAAGCCACCCCAACCAAGAATCAAACCAGAAAACCTATAGCTGTGAGGCAACAATACTACCAGTGCACCATCAATTATGCAAGGAATTAAACATTCAGAAACCTGAAGTCTGAAATTCAAATGCCTGTCAATTTTACTGCGTACAGAACAAAACCAATTTTCAGCAGAGGCAGGGATTAATACTGCAGACACGTCTTTGTAAAATGGCAGGGCACCAGAGCAAATCCACACAAACACAGGGAGGAGATGCAGACTCCACACAGAAGCCACCCCAACCAAGAATCAAACCAGAAAACCTATAGCTGTGAGGCAACAATACTACCACTGCACCATCAATTATGCAAGGAATTAAACATTCAGAAACCTGAAGTCTGAAATTCAAATGCCTGTCAATTTTACTGGACAGAACAAAACCAATTTTCAGCAGAGGCGGGATTAATACTGCAGACACGTCTTTGTAAAATGGCAGGGCACCAGAGCAAATCCACACAAACACAGGGAGGAGATGCAGACTCCACACAGAAGCCACCCCAACCAAGAATCAAACCAGAAAACCTATAGCTGTGAGGCAACAATACTACCACTGCACCATCAATTATGCAAGGAATTAAACATTCAGAAACCTGAAGTCTGAAATTCAAATGCCTGTCAATTTTATTTAACATTTGTTAATCAGGACAGTCTGACTTGGAACAAAAATTTTCAGCAGAGGCCCAGGAAGAAATAATGCAGACATGTCTAACATGGGAGGACACAAAAGCAAACCCACACAAACACAGGGAGAAGATACAGACCCCACAAAGAAGGAACCCCAGCCAAGAATCAAACCTGAGAACCTGCAGCTGTGAGGCAACAATGCTACTACTACACCATCAAATATCAAGCATTAAAACATTTACAAACCAAAGATATTATGAGGAACAGATCAGATCAAATACGAGGCAAAAATCTGCAATGTTTTTACAAATGGTGGTGGGTAGGGAACTCAAGTCTTTAACACCTGCATACAGGGTTCAAGCCTGAGGTATTCCCTACCACACCACCATGAGCACCTGGGGCATTTACACACACACACACACACACACACACACACACACACACACACACACACACACACACACACACACACACACACACACACACACACCTCTTTCAGGTATGAAAGCACCACACACTTCAGATAGTAAATACACACACACCTCTTTCAGGTATGAAAGCACCACACACTTCAGACAGTAAATACACACACACCTCTTTCAGTTATGAAAGCACCACACACTTCAGATAGTAAATACACACACACACCTCTTTCAGTTATGAAAGCACCACACACGTCAGATAGTAAATACACACACCATATATTCAGTCAAGTACCATACACTTACCTGTCCTCCATAATATCCATCCAGCTAACGTCCTGCCCGGGCAATACTCCCAAGACCCGCGAGATCCCTGCATTCCAAAGCTCCTTCCCGAGATCGGCGATTAAATCCTGACTGCTGCTGTTGCAGTCCGGCCCCGACATATTCTCCCAGCGAGTCTGTGCACGTTAAACGTGCACAGACGTCTCCTTGTGTCCCCCTATGGGGACTGCCAGGAGCATGCGCATAGACGCGCAGTAGTCGGGACTACTGTGCATGCGCGTAGTCCGCAAAATTTAAAAACATTTTTTTTTTTCTATTTTTTTATTTTCTTTTTGATTTGAGGGGGCTGCAGTCCAATAGCATGGGCCGCCCCTGCCTAAATTACCTCAACAGTTCAACCAGTTTTTTAAAATTCACATTCAACGTTCAGTTATTTAGTATTGATTATTGATTACGTAGCAACATCCTTGACTAGATTAATGTCTAACAATAGATACATCTCAAAAATATATAGAAAAAATATATATTGTAACTCATTTTTACACTTTTCAAGTTCACAGCCTTTAACTCAAAAACGGGCCATAATTAAGGGTCAACTGATTAGAGCTGCCCGGATGGTATCTCTTGATAGTGACTTTGTGGAAGAGTGTAAGTTACTTGAAATAATGTTCCAACAAAGAGGGTACCCTATAGACCTGACTGAAACATTACTTAAGTGAGGTCCACTCGAAAAGAGTTAATGGAGTAATCAACCCCATCCTGTGTGGAAGAGAACATTTGGGGGAAATAAGTTTATTTAACCTTAGTTCCACCAGTGAAAACTTATTAGATCAGGAACTTAAGGAGTCAGCAAGTAACAGCAGAACTATAGGATTCGAAAGTAGTTTCATTACCACATTTAGTACTGATAGTACTTTCATTAGATCCATATTGTATAAAAACTGGGAACTCTAAACATGACAAAATACTATCAAGTAAATTTAGCAATGTCCCCAAAATAATTTTTAGGAGCGGAAAGAACTTAGAGAGTATCTCCTTGACTCACACAAAACACAAAGACACTTGCAGAAAAGTGGGTATGTTTACTTGCGGCTGTTGTAATATGTGTAAATTCATTACTACAGGTGTCACATTTACCATAAACGATAGAAAATATCAAATAAAACATAAGCTGAATTGTAATTCTAAACTGGTTGTATACGCAGCTACATGCTCATTATGCAAGGCATTTTATATAGGTAAAACGGGGCGTCGGCTCAGAGACAGAATTTACGAACATACTTATGCTTTAACCACTAATAAACTAGACAATGCACTGGTTAAACACAGTATGTCACATGCAGGTCACACATTCAAATTCAGGGCAATAGACCAAATACAGCATAATATCCGGGGTGGCCCTTTAAACTTATTACTTGAAGAATGTGAACTGTCATGGCACATAAGATCGAATGCTTTTGTTGAACCTGGCTTAAATGAGCATTGCAATATAGCTTGTCTTCTTAAACTTAAAAGTTTGAACAGATAATGTTTTCTATTTTTTTCCGTTTTATACATATAAAAAAATGTTTATTTAAATTACTTCTTAACATTATTGTAGGTTGGTACTTTTAACAAAGTTATGCTTTCAACAAAGTAATGTTTAAATATGTTTGGACAAAGGCTAAAATGGGTTTTAAAAAATGAAAAGTATTTTTCACCAAGTTTGATTAGTATAGGTGGGTGACAGAACTTAAATATAATTTAATCTTATGTACAACAATATATGAACAGTTTAAACTATGTAACTTGGTATTTTAAGTGAATTTTTAAAAAAAAGTTTTACTTCAGCACTATTTTGCTATGTATTGATACAACTTTCATGCAGACCATGTGACTAGTGTTGTTATATAACGGCTTCATTAAGCGGTTGTTTTATTTCAGTGTTTGGAATTATTCAGAGAGAGTTTTTTGGTTTTATTGGTAGTTTTTATCCAGTTTGTGTTTCTGCTTAGTTTGTCTGCCAGGGTATTTTCCTTTCCTGGCAGGAATTGTGCCTGCAGATTTACTTGGTAAGTCAATGCTGTGTCCCACAAAGCCATGGCTAGTCTGCAAAGGGGGTAAGAATGTGTGCCCCCCCTGCTTGTTTATGTACCACATGACCGTGGTGTTGTCTGTCTTTATCAGTAGTTGGTCCGGATGAAGTAGGTCCTTGAAGGCTGTCAGGGCATTTTGAACAGCTAACATCTCTTTTTGATTGACATGTAGATGCATTTCGTTTGCGGACCATGTGCCCTGAATGCATCTTCTTGCCATGTGGGCCCCCCAGGCATAATCTGATGCATCCATTGGCTGGGGGTAATGTGAATGTCTGTCCCTTGTTTTGGTGACAAGCCCTGGCCCACTATCAAAACTCCTGTTGCAGGCAGGGAATGAGAGTAATCATTGTTTCCAGGCTGTGGCAATGTTCAGTCCAAACACTTTTTAGGTACCATTTAAGTTTCCTCATATGCAGTCTTGCATATGGAATTAGTAGGATGCAGGATGCCATGAAGCCCAAAGCCTGCAGAATTTTTCTTGCACATAACTGGGCCTTTGTTGCCAATATTTTGAAATAGGTAGTCAGTTGCCTTTGTTTGTCTGGCATGAGATAAGCCATCTGGGCAGTTGTATTTAAACTTGCACCCAGGAATATTATCTCTTGAGAGGGTACTAGTTTTGATTTCTTTTCGTTGACTGTGTGCCCCAGGCATGTTAGAAGTCTTTTCACAAATGTCAGATGCTGTAGAAGAATGTCCTTGTTCTCTGCTTGAATTAGGCAGTCGTCCAAGTAAGGATATATTTGTATTCCTCTTTGTCTGCAGAATGCGATTACTGGTGCCAGGCACTTTGTAAAGACCCTGGGTGCAGTAGATAAGCCAAAGGGCAGTGCAGAGAATTGGTAATGCATTGAGCCAGCCTTGAATCTAAGGTATCTTCTGCATGATTGATTGGGACAAGCAGGTATGCCTCTTTTAGGTCTAAAGTCACAAGCCAAGCCTTCTTGCCCAGCATAGGCAGAAGCTGCTACAAAGTCAACATTTTGAATTTTGGTATAGCCAGGAATGTGTTTAGAATGGATAGATCCAGTATTGGTCTCCAGGCTTTGTCCTTTCTGGGTACCAAGAACAGTCTCAAGTAAAATCCTTGTCCCTGCTCTTGCTCCAGTACTTGTTGAATGGCCCCCTTGTCCATGAGGGATGAGACTTGTTTTTGTGCCTCTGCCCATTCATTTTTTGGCAGATCTGGCCAACCATTTGCCTTTGGCAGGGTATGGAAGTGGAACTTGTAGCCTTGTGACACTGTTTAAAACCCACTTGTCCTGGGTTATAATGTGCCAGTTTTGAGAAAAAAGTGCCATTTTTCCCCCTAAGGGTGCTGCCAGGAGATAAGTGCTTGGTGCAGGCAGGAGGAAGTCATTGGAACTGTTTCCTAAGTGGTTGTTTTTTGTCTTCTCCAACTTTGGAGGTAGAAGCACCCGTTTGCTTTGACCTGTATGAACCTTGCACCTGGGATCTGCCTCTAGGGCATCTGGATCTGCCCCTTTGGAGGTCTGACACTGGAAAGGACCAATTCTTTATACGCCAGTGTCTACTAAACCTAGGTGGCTGTACTTGTAAACAATTTTTGACAGTTTGCATAGATTTAGCTTTGTCCTCCATTTTCTTTAACACCTCTTCTGCCTTAACCCCAAACAAAGTATCATGCTGTAAAGGTGCACCTCATAATTTAACTTTGACATTAGGCAGATTTTGTTCCTTTAACCAAGCATGTCCCCTAATTACAGAACCCGTAACTGCGGCCCTGCAGGAGGCCTCCAAAGAATCAACCACATTGCAAAGTATGCTTTCCAACTTGATCAGCTGCATGCAATAAATCCTGCATTTCCTTGTTTTCTGCACAGGGTTTTAAACAACATTTTCTGTTTAAGCAATGCCATGACAGTTTGCTGATATTTGAGCATATGAAACTGACAATTTAAGGCCCTTATAGCCAAGGTAGCAGATGTGTAAACCTATTTTCCCCATCTATCCAGTGCCCTCAAATCTGTCAGAGGGGGTAGGGTTTTTTGCAGCGGAAGCCTCAACTCCTTTGGGACTCTGTGAAATAGTTTCTGTGTCTGCAGCAGGGTTTTTGAAAAGGAATTTATGAGAGTCAGGAACCCTGTAATATCAGTCAGGCTTAACAGGAGATGGAGGTAAGGAGTCAGGGGTCAGACTAGACTCTGACAACACATCTACAATGTCTAACACAGGTGGAATGGCTAGAGGCCTGTGTTGAGGTAGCAAAAGGAAGTCCCCGAGCCTCTTTTTAGATTCAGAAAAATCTTGGCTCTCCCAGTGGAAATGCTCCCTCATGGTATGCAAGGTTTCCCCAAAAGAATAGTCCTCAGGAGAAGCTGAAGGAATAGATTCTTCAGCATCAGAATCCTCATAGGGGGGAAGAGAATACTCCTGATCAGAAGAAATAGAAACCTAATCTGAAGATTCATCGTCTGTCTCTTGCCTAGGCCTTTTATCAGGAGGGAGATGGGTACCCTTGATCAAGGTAATCAAGTCTTCGGCCATTTTGAGAATCTGTTTTTTGGGCATAGAGGCCTGTCCACATGGCTCTTGAGTTGGTTTCTTTGCTTTAGAAGGAGCTTTAGTCTTTGCCTTTGAAGCTGAAGTTGGTTTAATATATAGATATTTAGGTCCGACTACACCCTCAGAAGCCAGTGCCTGCTCAGCGGCTCTGAACCCATCTGAGGGAATAGTGTCCGAGGCTCCAATACCTTGAGTTTTCAGCGGCATAGCCGACTCCACATGGGAGTCTGTAGCAGCCTGCAACTCTAAAGTAGCAGGCATCCGGGGCTGCGAAAGTGCCTCACTGAGAACCGGCGACTGCCTTAGGAGAAGCTTCGTCGGTTTTGGGCCTCAGTTGTTTGTCTCTCTCCTTTTCTTTGGTTTTTTTTTTTTTTTATGAAGTCCGGTAGTCAGATGGCTATCCGCCGACATTTCTGGATAATTAAACCTGCGTCCAAAATTGTTTAATGCAAAATCATACCAACGCTTAATAGTACGTTGGTTAAATCTAGTGCACAACAGACATCCTGAAACGTTATGATCAGGGCCTAGGGAAGGAATACAGTAAGAATGAAAGTCCTTATGGGGTATTTGCATTCCATAAGAAATACAATTATTAACTTTTTCTGACATCGGACTGGAGCAAGAAAAAAAGTTTCCTCAACAGGGTACTTAGAGTTTCAGATCCGAAGTCTTCAATAAAGCTAACACGAAAATCTCAGGAGTCGGCCGACCGGCACTTGCCAACTGCTTCGGGCACCGCACAGCAAGAAATACTAAAGAAAATGGCGTTGGCTGCACCTTTTATACCCCTGACGACCTAATGTCAGAGAAGCGGCGACAGCAACCGACGCAGGACCCAAGACTTTGGAATTCAGGCTGACAGAGGGCAACCTGCCAGCAGGATTACCCAAATGTAATGACTGCAACAGTGAAACATGAAGGAAGTGTTTATCAACAAGGGCATCCATCAACTTAGCCTTAACATCAGGCAAAGGTTGAAGATGAAGCCCAAACTATCTCCTCATCACGGATCCAAAAGCAGCAGCCCTAGAGGAAGCATCTGCTACATCATGACTACGCTTGATGTAAAGTCAAGCCACCTGGGAGAAGTCCCCAACAGGGAAAGGAGCAGAAGTTTTAACCTCAGAGTATGGAAGATCAAAAATCATTTTGCAAGCCTGGGAAAGGAGATGCAACAAATACACTGACATATGGGGTCTGATAATTAACAGCCCTAAAACCCAAAGTAGCAGAGGTGTAAACCTTCTTACCTAGACTTTCCATGGTCCTGCTATCTTTATCAGCAAACAGCAACTTGGTAGAAGGATGCAATTGAGAGGGCTTGTCAGAAGCTACAGACACCACTGAGGTTTCAGCAGGAGGACACTTGCAAAAAAAATGTACAGTCCCCAGGCACCCCATAGAATTTATCAGGTTTCTTGGGAGAGGGGACTGAGAGTTTGGGGCCTTTGATGCATTAGAAAATGCATACAACAAGGCAACTAAAACAGGAGGAAGAGCAGAAGGCTTGGGAGATTCCATCTGGAGCACCTTGTAGTATCTTATGTACCTCAAAAACCTGTGCACAACCCTCATTTAAAGAACTCAATCCTGTGTCCCCAAAAGAAATTTCATCAAAGGGAGTATCATGACTGGTGATTTCCTCCTCCCCTGATCCACAGTCCAAAGGAGAGGGAATCTGAGAAAAGTAAGCATGGGATCCCTCATCAGTATCCAGCTCCTCCTCAGAGAAATCCTGTTCCCTGGATCATTTTAATGGACTAGAATGCCAATGGGAAGGGGGACTGGAACAGAAACCAAGGAGGTTTCAATGCCATTAAAGTACTAAACCTTTGAGTGAAGGACTCATTCATTTTGCAGATCATTAGAAGCAGGAGTGATGTTTAATCCGTTGCTTTTTCTTCAATGGGACATCTGCCTTATAACATATGGGAGGCTCTGACCCACAACAGTATTCAATGACGGTAGTAAGGACTGATTCTCTGACTACAGATTTGAGGAACACCCCTATGCCCCTCAGAAATAATCACCTGTCTATTCCCCCCTGACCATCCAAAACAGACTTCCTACAATGCCTCCTCATCCGTGCTTAAAGATGGATCTCTGCAGCCTCCAACTCTGTTGCGGCAGAGGAATCCAGCTATAAAGTCGGGCGAAGCTCCAGACATTCATTCACCTAGGGAAAGACATCTGGCAAAGGCTGAACAGCAGAAGATTCCGGCTAAGGCTTCTTCGCCTTCTTCACTGACAGCTGTCCCTGAGTGGGAAGTACCCTCCATTGTGTCTTTCTCAAGGAGCTTAAGAAGCTGATTTTCAAGATGCAATGCCAAAGGAGTCTACTAAAAAGGGTTTTAGGTACAAAAGACTGACGAGAGGCAACAGGAAGTACCCAGGCAAAAAAAAAAAAAAAAAAAGACACTGGCCATGGTAGTCTTTTTGGGGAATCTGTCTCCCAAACTGGCATCTACCCTTCTTGGAAGACATGAAATCCCACAAGCAACAATAAAAAGATAAGTTTAAAAAAAAAAAAAAAAACCCCAATGGAGCACTTATCTGCAAGGGCTTGGTGAACCAGCAACAGAATGGGCATTCAGACTGAAGATCAAGTGATGGCGTTTGGACTAGCTATACAAGAAGCATATGTGCAACGTATGGTGTACCTTAAAGCAAGCTAAAGGCTTTGGTATACTGGCCAGATGTCAGGCCGCCCTTGGCTGGGGATCCCCAATGTTATGAATACTGCAACAGTGAAATGAAAGGACATTAAGTCTTGTGTCTGCTGAAGTACTTATACATTCTCCATAAGACTCACAAAACTGCACTGCTGCACATTTCTCACCATTTTTGCAGCCTCCATTCCCAAGATACTACTTGCTCATGGTAGACAAGCTGTTCTGTAAGGTAGTAGGCAAACTTACAATGTAGATATTTCACCACAAAAATGGGTGCTCAGCGCCACAGCTGTGACAATCAAGCTTGGTGTCTTACAATAAGTAGTAAGCAATAAAACTTTATTGCGAATACATTTCTACAGACATACATATTTCTCCTCAAGTACAACAAAAAAAAAAAAACTATGAAAACACAAGTTAAAAGGTTACCAAGATAAGTATTAGCTTGGGGTCTATATCACATAGTCGAACTGTCATAAAATTTGACTATGTAAACATCGAACCCAGAAGTTCTTACATTTCGAACTTCTAACACTGAGAACAGCGATTTTTTTCCCAGGGAAAAAAAAAACGCTGTTCCAGTACAAAACGAAAAAACAAACACTTCAGACAGTTCCTAATGTGGAGGGGGCTGTGTCCCCCACACCCGCCAACTTAAATATACCAACTCCAGAGATCGCACCACAATGGAGGAAATAGCAAAAATGTGGAAACGGCCCACCAAATTTTTCCCCCTGGGAAAAAAATTTGGTGTTCCACGGCTTCGCTATTTTTACATTTCAAACTTCCCAGTTTGATATTTCGGTGTTCGGACAATTGTGCATTTCAAACTTACAATACAGACCCTTAGTTTGTGTTTAAAAGATTACTTGTAAACAAAAACGTAGTTAAAAGGCTACTCAGTCTATGCACATTTCAAAATGCATCACATGTTGAGCTCCTGTTGCTGTTTCAGAGACTGCAATTGTGATCGTCAGAAAAATGCAAATGCGAGGAGGAAAATTGTGCCAACTAAAAGTACTCCCATTACACCAAAATAAGGCATTTAAACAGTAGGTTGGAGATACAAGACTAAAATCCCACAGTATAAACATAAAAGTTTTCATTAAACAACGAGCTTCTGGCAACATCTCGTTTGAAATGTATTTTTTTTTTTAATGTTTAGACTCAAAGTGTGTCTAGCAATTCTTTCACATTTACAAGAAAAAAATAGGACTCGATACTGAATAGCATTTTCCTTCATACACATCAATGTAGACAGAATTAGAAAGACAAAACTGGTAATGCTGTAATTGCTGCTTTATTTTAAAGGTAATGCAGTAAAAAAAATTTAAAGCTATTCAATGAAAAATTCCAAATAAAAAAACAGACGCAGCAACAGGAGATTAAGGTAGTAACCAGGTAAAATGTCAAAAAGTTGAATGGATGAAGTCCCACACTCACATGATTTCCCCAACTTAATTCACACCTTTCTCACTCCATCTCATATCTTCTAGTGTTACATGCATATGCACATGGCAGATCAGGCATTGACAAAAGACCCTTTACAGCCATCATAATTGTCTGAGCATGCTTTAAATTGTTTTAAAAATTGGTGAAGTACTTTATTGATCTAGGTAACCTATAATGTTCAAAATGGCATCCTTAAATCTCAGATGGAGAAAGCACACTGGAAACATGTCACTCAGTAAACACTCCCAGACATTACACTACAATTTCAATTTTTGACATGCTACAATTTCTCTCTCAGTATTGTGCCCCCCGCAATATAATTTTCTCTGTTCTCTCCCCCATTTTTATGGCCTACCTGCATCCCCCACCAAGGTACTCGGGCCTTTTTTGTACACCACAAAAGGGTGTTAAGATATTTGAATTTCTGCCTTGTTTTGACAGTACAGCACTGTCCACATTAGATGTGTGAGCCATTTATGAGTTTCCAGCCATGTGTGCTGTCACCTAACATGGAATGGCATACCTGCTGCCCAGTACCTTGTGAGAGGTGGTTCAGTTTTTGATTCCTTATTCTAGCTGTATGCACAAAGTAGTAACATGTTTGTATGCACAAAGTAGTAACATGTTTGAATGCTACTCACTGACGATACTCGACAGATGTTTAGAGGTAGGTTGCCTAGGTAAGCATAACTCTGGTCTTCCCATACATTTTATTGCAAGTCTTATACTGGATGGGTTATCTGCCAGCTGAATAAGTTACTGTTGCACAATAATGTTATGAAGTTCTAAAAATAAAATATTTCAGATTTACCATTAATGAAATCAGTCAGTGAAAACAGCACTTTTTAATATCTGAAGGTAGGAAAACTGGGCCCCTTTTCAGACATTAGTAAAAACTGATTGAAAGGATTTTTTTTCCATACCATACCTGCAGATCTCCATATCTATATCTGAAGAGATTTCAGTTTAACATCTCATTTAAAGCATGTCATTAGCACAGAAGTACCAGCCTCTATGCTGCACTTCAGTCTCAATAATGCAATGTTGGATTCAAGTACCTGGTGTAGCAACTGAACCTTGCGGATCAAGTACATGGTGTAGCAACTGAACCTTGTGACGTTTCTTGCATCAAAGGAAAGCAAGCAACCATGCAGCCTTCTGAGCCACTAATACTGCAATAGTAAGAGTTACATTTCAGTAATTTACGTATACCATGATATTTATATCAGCACTTTGTATAGTTTTGCATCTTTTGACTACTGTGAGGCCTTTTCTATGCCATCTCTATTCAGTACTTTGTATAGTTTTGTATCTTTTAAAAACTCTGAACTCTTTTGCATGTCAGTGCTTAGATGCAAATAAGCTTGCATGCTTCAATAGTAAGAGTTACATTTCAGTAATTTACGTATACCATGATATTTATATCAGTACTTTGTATAGTTTTGCATCTTTTGACTACTGTGAGGCCTTTTCTATGCCATATCTCTATTCAGTACTTTGTATAGTTTTGTATCTTTTAAAAACTCTGAACTCTTTTGCAGGTCAGTGCTTAGATGCAAATAAGCTTGAATGCCAGGAACAGCTGCTTGGACTGCAATGGTAAAAATCCATACCTGAAGTCAAAACACCCTCAGCGCTGATAC
>NC_056733.1:1745476833-1745531833 GCF_019279795.1 Protopterus annectens
GTATCATTAAGGTCAGATGGTGAGGTTGTCTCGGTTAGTGAGTAATGATGCCACCTTTGAGAAAGGATTGTTTACTAAGAGGGACTATCCTTTAAAGTTACTAGTTAAAATCAAAAGGGAAATAATGTTTAAAAGGGGCAACAGTGGGTATACAGATTTTGAAGATGACTGGGTGTCAAATGCAAGCAGTAGTTAGTGACAAGGGTGGTGATGTGATGGTTCTGAGATACAATGGTCAATCTACTGTCATCGGTACAATTTTGAACGATTGTTGGCACAAATGCATTGAGCAAGGAACAAAGGAAACACTGGGTGACAAACCACAAATAGCTTTTAGTCGGGGTAAGAACATAAAGAACATTATTGAGGGACCTGCAAGGAAGGGTACAAATACAAGACATAGGTCAATTATGAGTAAATGTGGCAGTTATAAATACCACAAATATATTAATGATGGACCTTATGTCAGTCATAAGTTCACTATGAAATGCCCGGGGAGATGCAATTGCAACTCTCAGAAATTGGTGTACCTTGCCATGTGTACGTCAAGCCCAGCATTTTAAGTTGGGAAGATGACATGCAGGTTCCGGGACAGAATAGGTACACACATCAGGTCCATCAAGAATAAGGACCTGCACAATGCTTTGTACATTCACAGTACCAAGTGCCCTAACTTTAGGAGATTCATCTTTTTTGTTATTGACAGGGTACAAAAAAAATGAAAGAGGAGGTGACTTCAACCTGGAAGTAGAGGCAAGGGAAACAAAATGGCAATTAAGGCTAAATGCTACTACAACGCCAGGTTTGAATAACAGCATTAGCATGGTGCCTATTCTGAAAGAAAGGGCTAACCACATTTAAAATGTGAAGTTAAAAGTTTGTGTTTTATAGCAAAACAAAATGTACAGGAATTTTTAAAATTATGGATACGTTTTTGTGTAGTAAGTTTGGAAAGTATGCAAGGTTTTTCAGCTGGGAAACCGTGGTGTATACAATATATATTATATATGTCATGTCTTTTTAAATGTTGATTTAATATGTATGGGGAGAATTTTGATTGGTTACATGTGACTTAGATTTATTTTAAACTAGGGGAATTGTTTGTTCACAATGACTTTGAAGAAGCCTGTGTGATATAGGGTGAAAGCGTTTAGTCTTGTGGATGTATTAAACAGTGTTTTGTTTACATTCATGGCAGTGAGTTTTTTTTTTCTTATTTTGTTCTACAGTCCATCTCTGGCCTACAGAGCACATTCTGATCCAAACTGAACAGATCTGTTGCACATTCACAAAACAAAAAGCATCCTGGTGTGGTTCCTGAACTAGCATCCCATCCCTTTGCTCAAATATAAGGGCAATGAAAAAGAACTCCCAACACCCTATCCCAGACACAAACCCCACCCACAAGTCTTCATTGGAAGTGCAAAATACAGCGCTGATAGACTGCTTACAGCAATCTGAAGCACATGCTGCCTCCCAGACAGCTCTTCATTGGAAAAGCTAGAAAAAGTTTGCCAGTTGCTGGTACAGAAAGAAGAATGCAGAAATAGCACTTAAGGACTGCACCTTCTAACACCTTGCACCTGAGCCGGATGCCCCATTCACCCCATCCTTGCTATACTGCAGTTAAAAACACTATCCAAGGACCTCAATCTAACCTGCAACAAAGACAGACACGTCAGAGACAGGTATGTATCTCAGAGACTGATCCTCCTCTGGAATAGGCTTCCCCTTTCATGTGGGGCAAAGTTTTGTCCTGCACTTATTCAAGTGCAAAATTGTACTAGAGGATGGAGAATCATAAATTTACCCCTGGCCTCCAGCCTACATCTAGTTTAGAAGAGTTTGTAAAAACTCAGCCACCCATGCTCAAGTTATACATGCCCTACATAAAGCCTATGGGACCCAGACAGGTCTATTAAATTTGGGTAGCACAATTAAGCTTAAAAGGCCATTTAGGATCATAAGTCTAGTAATCACTGTGCTCCGGTGAAAACTGTATTAAATTAGGAGTTAGACAAGGTATCTACTTACTCCTGCATGTCCACATTTACACCTGTTCCATTGCTAATGCTTGTACACAATTGCACTCCATTCCAACATAATGTGATTGTACCGTGTAAATGTATTCTATCAGTGAGGTTGTATCACTGCATATGTATTCTTATTCAATATGCTTTTATGTAATGTAAACCATTTCAATATGCTACTGTTAATTTTCTAATAATGCACCGACACTGTTTAATTTACATTGCATCCTGCATTACATTTTACCCATGGAGTAACACACACACACACACACACACACACACACACACACACACACACACACACACACACACACACACACACACACACACACACACACACACACACACCAAATGCCCTCTGCAGAGACACAGAAGAACTGAACTGGATGCTAAAACTCTTGCAGTTTTCCAAAGGGATGACATGACAGATTTTGAGAATGCTAAAATATATGCAGTGTTGCAATCTACTTCACACTACAAGGTAATAAAAAGTCAAATCTAGCAGTATCACAGTTATTACTGATGTCACATGAAGCATCATCTCTTCTTATACAGATGACATCATCAGCATAATACAAGACATTCTTACACGGCAAGAAACACGATTAAATGGTACTGAAAAAAAGTCTTCTATTGTCACAGCTTTAATTAAGGAAATTATATTAAAATAGTCCATGCCATACAAAAAGCAGCCAAGATGGTGAGATCATTTTATAACAGCCATGAATGAAATAAATGGTCCTAATTCACTTGTGCCTAACATACAAATCCAGAGGCTAATTAATACTGCTAAACAAAATCTGCAACACTGACTGCCAGTGATCAGATTACTCCCCATACATACAACACCATGAGGTACCAAAAAATTTCTCTAAATACAGTAGTTACTACACCTGCACATTTGATACTTCACGGTTTAAAGAAAAAAAACTGTACTTAGTCTGATCTCTTCCAAACATTGTAATGAAGGATTTTTCATACAATTTTTCGCGAGTTCTGTACAATAAACATACCCTTTTGAAAGCAGTGGCATGGTTTTCATTATCTAAAATGAATGCATCACACGCACGTACTACAGATACTTGTGTGTATGGGTATAAGACTTCATCAGCCACTTTCCCCATATTCACATGGGCCAGGGGTGCCACATCAGTCTTAGTCAAAGTGACCAAATCACCTAGAGCCAGTATATATACACCACTAAGTGGCTGGTACTGAATACAAACATGTAACAATGTAGAAACAATTATTGGCAATTTATAGTCTTAACATAAAACCACACCCATTCTGTATACAGAACCATCCAGTATTCTCCATGCATAGCCAATGGCTGTGTACTCACTACTGCTGAGACAAATATGTCCAGAAGGCTCAGCAAATGCAGCTGATGACAGGCATAAACCCTATAAAAAACTCTAACAAACGGATTAGCATGCAAAAAGGAAGACAGCTGCACACTCATGTCAGCTATAGTCGAACCACATTTTATCTTCCGTCAGTTTCCATCTCATTATCAAATACAGGCTGCACCAGCATCTTCACTGTGGCTTAAAATGGATTTGCACATTGTACCTCAGCTCCTGGGTTACCAGATCATACAAGGGATTAAGAAGCACAAGAACTTTGACTGTGAAGAGTTTTGTCAGAGGTGCATCTTACTTACCACCAATCAGGGTTTGTCAGTCTTTCATGCATATTCTACTAGAATGAATCAAACTGTTCGTCTGACAGCACAACTGTGTGCTAAATCAGGTTGTAGAAGTTTAACAGGAACCTACTCACTACTGACATAAAAGGCTATGAAGTTCATGCCAAAGGTGAAAATGTGTTGCCAGTCTAGAAAGCAGAAATTAGTCGTGGCTCTGGTGCACCATTTCTTGCAGTAATGTGCAAAGTCTGAATTTGATCCTGTCTACTTCAAGTCAACACAGTACAAATAAATAAAACTTTTGTGAAATCCACTCCCCTCAGGTATGAGAGGTAATCATCCCTCAGATTTTACATTGATAGGAATGTAAAAGTTTTACATTAATCTTAACAGTGTTGTTACACCTGTCATGTAACATCTCCAAAAACATTCTTTATTGTCCACTAGGCTCGCCTAATGGTTGAAGTGTATTCCCTACGTGCAGAAGAAAAAAAGATTTTTAGAAGTTTTTTCTCCAGTTCAATGTATGCTTGATTATCCGAACTACCCTAGGTCCCAATTAATTCAGATAATCAACTTCTTTCTACTGTAGAAGAAAGCCTAACCGCAGACTCAGGTAAATGAAGTTTTATGAAACACTTCTTTATGGGAGGAGAAGTCGCAGGGATCGGCTATTTTTTTAAAGTTTTGTCCACAGTCCTTTTAATAACATATCTTAGGGAGGTGGACCAGATTACCAAGAGAGAAATCTTTATAGTTTTTCTCAGATTAAAGACCGAAAATGGCACTACAGGAAGCAGTTGGTACTCAATCTCCCCAGAACTATTTCACACAGGTTAGAAGTTGGCAGGTACTAATGTTAGTTATTCTTCAATGACAACCTTAAGAAGCATCAATGACTGGGAAACTTCAAAGCAGACTAAATACCCCTGCTTTTGGAAGTTGCAACAGTATAAACAGATGACAGTGATTTGCCACAGTGCGTGTCTGTGTGTGCTCACTTAAATTACTTCCTTTTTTTTTTTGGTTGCCTTAGCTGGTTCTAGGTGTTTAAAATCAAAATTTTCTTTGATTTCATTCTTAAGGAATTGAAACATTTCAGGACATTTTTTTCTCATGATCAGCATCCTAATTGCCTCCATCTCTACTCACAGGGATGGCCACTGAGATACTGGAGAGCAATTGTGGTCCTCAGAACAGTAAATGTCCAAGTATAAATACAAGAAATATCAATTGTGAGACTTGTAGTCTCAGAGTATCCCCCCTTACTTCAAGGTACAGTGATCTTAGAGTTGTGTTTGGAGCAGCCCTCACATCAGGAGATGTGAACTCCCAAGTGTTTTTAAGTGTAACAGATCACTTTGAATTCTTTGTAGAAAATGTAATTTATGAAGTACCAAGACTTGCAGTATCATATCTTGTACTTTTGATAAAGCAGCCATGTTTAGACTCTTCCACAGTACAGCCTGGGCTCAAAGAAAAACATTGTGTCGGTCTTTGGCTACTGTCTGCTACAAGCATATTTTCTAAAACATTTCAGATTAATATAGCGGCAGCTCACATGTAAATCAGAAAAAAAAAGCAAATAAACATGAAAAAATTTGCTTGAAGGAAATAAAGGGCCACATTCATTAATGCCTACACTAAAAGGCATGCGATC
This sequence comes from Protopterus annectens, assembly GCF_019279795.1. NCBI lineage: Eukaryota > Metazoa > Chordata > Ceratodontiformes > Protopteridae > Protopterus > Protopterus annectens. Next base: position 1,745,482,172 of record NC_056733.1, read on the forward strand.
TGTATTCATGAACATCCCTAGCACATTTTTTGTGCTTTCTAAGTGTACATGTAGTCTACACTTTGTGGTAACCTTTACAAACCCCCCTCAATATTTAAGGCTGCAAGAAAATCAGTAGGAAAACTAAAAGGAGGAGGAAAATAGTGCGAGTTATGCTTGTGTTATCCATTTACTCAGAACAGCATACACCTCATGTACACTTAGTGTAGGCATTGAATGTTGTTCGTTTACTCAGAACAGCGTACACCTCATGTACACAGTGTAGGCATTGAATGTTGTCCATTTACTCAGAACAGCGTACACCTCATGTACACAGTGTAGGCATTGAATGTTGTCCATTTACTCAGAACAGCATACACCTCATGTACACTTAGTGTAGGCATTGAATGTTGTCCGTTTACTCAGAACAGCGTACACCTCATGTACACTTAGTGTAGGCAGTGAATGTTGTCAGTTTACTCAGAACAGCGTACACCTCATGTACACAGTGTAGGCATTGAATGTTGTCCATTTACTCAGAACAGCGTACACCTCATGTACACAGTGTAGGCATTGAATGTTGTCCATTTACTCAGAACAGCGTACACCTCATGTACACTTAGTGTAGGCATTGAATGTTGTCCATTTTGTCCATTTACTCAGAACTCAGACAGAACACCTCATGTACACAGTGTAGGCATTGAATGTTGTCCATTTACTCAGAACAGTGTACACCTCATGTACACAATGTAGGCAGTGAATGTTGGCCATTCAGAACAGCGTACACCTCATGTACACTTAGTGTAGGCATTGAATGTTGTCCATTTACTCAGAACAGCGTACACCTCATGTACACTTAGTGTAGGCATTGAATCCTACAGAAAGTTTTCAAAGCTGGGTCACTAAATTGGAAAACTTCCAGCACTGCAGCAGAATCAAAAAGCAGTACACTAGTCTATAACAAGCAAGATTATACATGAATGAGTCTCAACCACCTACAATTAGTTCCTTAGCAAACACAAGACAACTGCTGGTCCCTCACAGGGAAAAAACACCATTTATGAGAATTTGGTCTGAGAAATGAGACAGAAAAGGTAACCTAAATGCTGTGACTTATTGTCCCACAAAAATCTGTACTGTACTTGGTGCAGAGCTCATACTGCAATCACTTCTAAAGAAGCTTACAACAATACTAATTTATCAAGTCCTTCTCACAGAATTCTTCCCACTACATTTTCATGAAACATAATAGTTGGTATATGTTTTGTTCTAAAAATGCCATTCTAACATTCAACATTCCTCATTTGTTTTCAGACTAACAGCATATCAGGAAGCAACGTTATTCAACAGCATAGTCATACTGTCTTATCCTGGGAGAATTTGTATCTGCTAGTAACATTCAAAATGTACTGATACACAGTTTCAAGTATGACAGAAAAAAGAAACTGACCTGTACCTCTAATTTCAGGGAGTGTTAAGACTTTTTATTTCTCATTTTTGTAGCACACTGCTTAAAATATACCAATCCATAGATAAAATTAAACATAAGGCAAAAACTGTTATTTCCTAATTAAACTGAGATGGCACGGATGAGTTACCTAAGCATATTGTAACCACTAATCAAGTGATTATAAACAGCCATATCCCTTACAATTTATATTAACCGCTACTCTTAATCTCTGTAAACGTGCTATGCCATAGTAAAGTGTAGTACATGGCCATCTGGGCTTAACCACAAAATTATACCTTTAAGTGATTGTTAGGTAATCATTTTGAAAATGAAGTACTTCTCACTCAAGATTCAAAACTCTTTTTGTGGTTAAACTTACGTGCTCAGTTACTGCTTTGCTGAACTTACATAAAAAAGCAAGAAATGAATTGTTTCAAGAATAATAGTCTAGGTTCATTTAATTGTGGAGAGAAATAACATATCTTATTTTTTAGAATATGTTTATAGTAAAAGATTCAAACATTTTGTGACTTTCTTTAGAAACCATCTTAAGCAAGGAGTTCTGAAAATGCTGCAGTCAATCACCTTTTTATTAGCTGCAGCCAGTCAATACCAAGAGGGTTTTTAACATTAAGCAATGTTTTCTTTTCAAAAGGTACAACGCCCTTGTCCACTTGTCACATTTCACAGCTGAATGTTCTCACTACATTCATGCACTTAAGTGTTCCCACACACTGCACCTGTCCATTGTTATGCTCCTAGTGGCCTATTTAGGCATTCTGGATGACCAAGCAAAAAAGTAAATTCATCACAACTAAAATCAGAAAACATGAGCAGTCAATGTGAAAAATTCTCTCTCCCTTGCTTGTGCTACACATTCATCTCCATAATCAATACATTCATGTCCATAATCAATACATTCATGTCCGATCAGTGATCTTTTGCGCAAAGGAGTTTTTCTATGATCTCTAAGGACCAAAACAAGTTGCGAGAAAAACTATGAAAAGGCATTTATCTCAAGACGCTCTTTTTCCCCTTAAACTTGTAGTTATGCTATTTAAAAGAAATGGTACACAAATGCAATATCAGTGACAGAACAATTTTCATAAAAATCAGTGGCAAAGTTTAACACAAATTCCTTCACTTTAATGCACAAAGGGTATGTTCTTCCTAGCTGTACCTGAAATTAAATACTTCAGTGAGAAGAGCAGCTCAGTAAGCTTGCGATGCTATCAACCTACAAATTCTTTTGCATCTCTAATCAAAAAGTATTCATTGATTCAGTAGTTGATGACAGTGAAGCGGTTCAGTCTTCATTGTTCACATTTACACGTCTGAAGTCCAGCCCTGTAATTTGGAGCTACCACTTATAACACTGAATATCCCAACACAGAACAAAATGAACTGTTCTGAGTTAACACAAAAGTCTGTCACTCTCCTGCTTATGAAGTTAAGACATTCTGGCAGACAGCAGCCTACAATTATAAGCATAAGTGGTCAGAGGAAACATGCACAAATTGTGAAGGGTCGGTCAGTCTGTAACATTTCAAACCTGAAACAGGTAAAGGCTGCAAGTAAATGCGCACTTAAATATATTGTTAAAAAAATAATAGCACTTCAGTCCAGAATCCTGTAATTGCAATTCAAAGACTAAGGAATCTTCCCCCACCCTAGCAATATAAACATTTGTCTTAAATCAAATCAACAACAGCGCATGCAGCTGGACAGAAACTAAAGCCAGCACAGCACACATGATTTTGCTCTACTTTCGTTTGCCAGAGAAATAATCCAACCTATTATATAGGCCTTAAAACCAAAACTTTTTGATAAGGTACACAAGAATAATACAGGTAATCACGGCTGTATATTTTACATGATCATGCTTTAGGTAACATCCTCTGATGACTACCACATCATGCCATTCTACCTGGATGATGAAATTTTGAACAAGATACAAAATATACATCAAATATGTTAAATAGTGCAGTAGCAATGACTCAGGAAGCAACAAAGGACAGTATATTGGGAGGACAACGATGAGGCAAGAGGAAATCAGACTTGCAAACCTACTTCCTAAACCAAAGAGACACTATTCAGCTCCCATAAAACACTAGGGTCACCACTTGCCTCTTTTTGCACAACAGGGTCCCTACTTGGGCAGTTATCCTGAATGGTAAATACCTTGATATTTTAAGAGAAAAAAAATGTTCCTTTAATAATACTAGCAAAGAAAATTGCTTTATATCTGAAACTCCTACCTATCACCAAAACAACATAAACAATCCAAACACAAGAGTAAGCAGGGGCAACAGATTTTTTTTTTTGGGGGGGGGGGGGGATAAACTTTCGGCTAGGCTTGTAAGGGCCCCAGGGCCATTAGCCTAGTAACCTCCTTTGATCCTACGATTTCTGCAAAAGGAGTGAAGCACAATCATTTGCATTGGCAATGGATATGATTTGATAAAATCTCAGGTTTCCAAAAATAAATAAATAAATAACTTTCAGCACTTCAAAAGGTGGCAAAACCAATAAACGCACTAACCATATATTTTTTTCTTAATAAAGCACGGTAATTAGTTCACTGTTAACACCATACATGTAGCACTGCTGTAGAAAAACGTGTTAGAAGCCCTGATCATCACACTTCTCAACCTCTTAATGCCTAAAACAAGAGAGGAACAAAGACCTAAAAATAGGGCAGATTTTAAATATTTCTGTTATTAAACTTATAAAGTTGATAGAATAGCAGGTTTTGTTTTAGCATGCACTTTCCAAAGGACATACTCTCTGAAACTCCAATGTGTGTCACTTTTCAGTGGCTTCAATCTTCATTAATTTGCTGAAAAAACAGAGTTATATGAGGAACAGAACACAAATATGAGGCAAAAATCTGGACAGTTGACAGGTAAACTGAACACCAAATTAAAAATCAGTTAAGCGGGAGAAGTAAAACAACCAACTTGTGTTTTAACCACATTACAATAAACACCAGCATATGATAGCCTACAGATTAAATAACTATATCATATTACCAGTGCATGCACTTTCAAAATGCAGTTTACTTTGTTTTATTACTTTGCATTTACAACAAGCTCTTTTAACTAAGACTATCAAGAAAACCTTCGCCTACTGTTAACACTAAACAAAACGAATGCAGCACAGTTCCAAATTTCACTGCATGATACAGAACAGAAGTTTATGATCCAAATCTCATAATCCTGAAACTGCACTTTAGCACAGCAATTCATGTCACGGGTTATGTATCCCCAAATATTATCAAAGCTAAGTAGACAAACAAAAGGCTGCACCCAAACACAGACAGGAGTTTTACAAAAATGCTGAAAAGTAACATACTGCCCAGCTTCTCAGTACTATTACCATCAGTGCAGCAGTTAAAAGACGCAGTCTACCACATAAAGCACTGCCTGGAGTGATGGTCATGTGAAAATGTAGAGGTCAGTCCATTCCCCTTACCTTATTTTGCACCAGATGGACCAGGGTGTAATTCTTGGTCACAATGCTCATTGTTAACCGTAGAGCTTAGTAAGGAAGCAGAGTCGTGGAGGCAACTCATGAGTTCTACAGCTGCTGATGCATTAGGCATTACACGAAAATATAAACATTAGGTCACCGCTAGGACCAGCTGGGAAACAGACAGAAATGCAAACAACCAGCCGTAACGGAGTATTCTTGGGACCACGGGAGCAGATGAAAAAGCACAAAGAGATTAACAGAACTCTGCAACCAGGAACCACACAGACTTTGTAAACATTACAAAATCATGCCCCAGTAATAAAAAAACAATGAAACTGACTGGATTTCTTTTATCTTTTTACCTTTGTGGCTGCTGAAGGCGGTATACCATGATAGAGAGAGGAAGGCGCACAGACCAAAGAAGAGGATAGTTAAGAAGGTGCCATTGCGGAGCCTCATCTCCTTCGCCCCCGTACCATAGCCGATGTGGTGGAGGGCGGCTGCGGCAGATGTCGCGGCTGCAGAGATGCATGGGCAGTGTAGTCCAGTAAGAACGCGCGCCGCTACTTCCCAGCAACTCTTGTACAACTCAGTTAGGTGCGGGGGTGGGTAGGAGGCTCTCGCGGACAGCGCTGCAGATGGAAAGCCCCTTGGCCAATCAGAATGGGCGACAGGGAGTAAACCAGTGACGATTAGGTGATGGAGGTTTCACTTTAAAGGGCTCAGCAAAAGCAGCTGGCGAGCTTGTTTTTATTTACAGATAACGGCACTGCCTTGCAGAGATCCATGTTTAGGCGTAGCAGACAGTGATCTTTATTCAAAAATATGTGCAGAAGCTGTCGATGACCAGGTGATGAGCTTCTACGTACTTTGTGATGTGTATGGCATTCGTATTTACAGAATAAAGGCTATGCTTAAAGGTTATGTATTTAATCGTACCTGAAAAAGATGGTCAGGTGAAATGGGTTTTTGATGGATTTTTATTTCAGAAACTACATTCATCAGCACTTACTGACTTGCTAAAGAGAATAGTTTCTGTTTCAGGACTGCACAACGCTAAACCCTTAAGCTGAATTTATTTATTATGTTTTGTTTGCCGATTTAAATCATGCTGAAAAAATATTACTTTCACGACAGGTAGTTTGGTACCTGAGTGCAGATATTATATTATAAATAAAGTGCAGAAGATGATTTTAGGAGTTCACCAGTTTTACTTATTTGATTTTGTTTTATCGTTGTGGACACTGGTTGTGCCCCCCCCCCCCCCCCCCCCCAAAAAAAAAAAAAACTTTTCAGCTGGGACCTGCAGAAAAAAAAAACTTTTCAGCTGGGACCTGCAGAGAAAGTAGAAGTAACCGTATACAGTGATCAATCTGCATTAACAGATAGTAACAGAGAATGCCTAATACAAAAACGAAAGTAAGTTCAAGGTAGTTATAAATAATTAAGAATTACTAGTAAAATAATATACACATCGCAAGAAACGTTTTATATGTAATACAGAGCAGGCCAGTGAAGTAGTTATCCTTGCCACCAAATAAGTAGTTGGGTTATGTTTGGTTGCATTTGAACTGAAGTTTTAAAAAGTGACATGATCTCCTGATTTTTTTCTCTTATAAGGAGCAGCAATGCACAAATCTGCACCAAACATACAAGCAACGTTATTAGATTGCATTTCTGTACTCTGCCAGCTGTATGCGATCATTTATGGAATTAACTCATTCAATAGGCTGGGCTCACCAACATCAAGAATCATAAACACTTCAGGGGCACAATTTTGTAATTATAAGTGTGTGTGTGTCTGTGTGTGTGTGTGTGTGTGTGTGTGTGAGAAGATACATATATATCCATCTCTCTCTCTCTCTCTCTATATATATATATATATATATATATATATAGTATAAGCATAGCATAGTTTTCTGAGGGTGAGGACTTGCATAATATTCTGGCAGTTTTGAAATTTTGTAATTTAAACAAGGATGTAGTGAGATATGAGCACTTTTTAAAGTTTTGTTTACTCTCGTGTGTAAAAAATATATGTATCCAGCCTGGCCTTTGGTCAAAAGTTGCTGACAGCTAAGCTTCTTGTATTCTTTGCCTGCTTCTAACTGCCATGCTTTCTTGCAGAGATACTTTTCTGACTGGGTCTGTCTTTTTTTCCCCCAAAATCTCTTTATTTCAATTTTCTTTTTTCAAATAATAACAGTACGGTAACTCAAAAACACAAATAAACAATACAAATACCTATCTAAAAAAAACAGACAACAATCTCGTTCTGAGAAAATTATACATATATATATATATTATATATATATATATATACACAATATATACACAAGAAGTCACTACATCATCAAGTAAAGTATGAGAATTCTTATGTTCATTTGGTCTCATAAGGGATAGTTAAAATGGGGATAGTCTATATATAAAGTAAAATAGAAATATATCCATTTATTTGTATGTTTAGGGAAAATATCTAGTTACACATATACTAAGAGAAGGGAGAAGATGCAAGAAAGACTGTTTATACTACATTCATTTCTTATTTAAAGGTTAGCTTTTCATGACAATTTGTAGGCAAATTTTGTCAAGAATTATATCTAGTAAGTAACCCCAATATTTTTGGTAATAATGTTTGTTTTTTGTTTTTGAATAAATTAATTTTGTGAGATGAGATATATTTGTTAGCAATATTACAAAAATTGTCCCATGTAATTGGTGACATGACATTCCAATTCTTTGTAATAAAGAATTTAATAAGGGCACACATCGTAATAAAGATGTTTTAATATTTTTGGGAGTTGATTGATATTAATGTGCAATATAGCTGTCTCCCAACTAAGGGTTGATTTTTCATATCCCATCTTCTCTAATCTTACTCTCAAGGAACACCATAAGTTATGTATCTTAGTACAGTTCCACATGACATGTAAAATATCAGCTGTTTGAGCTGGACAATGGGGCCATATAGGCGAAAAGTTAGGATTGAATTTATTTAATTTAGATAAGGTATAATATAGATTGTTATTTACCATAATTTGTGTATATAACAGCTTGAAAGGAATGAATTCAGTTGTATTTTCAATGGCTAGTTTCTTATTTTCTTCAGTCGGTGATTGATTTTTCATTTGCCAAAAGTTTGAAAATAATAAAGAATTCTGATGTTTTGCACTCATTACAATTTTATAAGTCCTAGAAATTGTTTTCCCTTTAATCGCAAGATTTTCAAGTATTAATTTAACTAAAGCTATGTTCTGTAAGTCAGTGTGTATTTGTGAGAATTTAGCATTTATAAGATGATGAATTTGGTTACGGATAATACTATATTTCATAGGAAGTTCGAGTTCGAGTCTCATTTGCCCCGTGTTAGAGTCTTTCCATTGGTATATATCCCATATTGTGTAGTCTATTATCAGGGTTAGTTTGTTAGATTTACTGGTTTATTATTTATTAGTAGATTGGGATTTAGGTGTAACGGTTGTATAAGGGCAAAAGCGTCAGCTAATTGCAATGATTTAAATAGTTTCTGTGTTGTAAGAATCATGTTTTTAATTAGTGGGTGTAAATTCTTTGTGTATATGCTAGCCTGGTTTAAATTCAAGAATGATAATGATTTGATATTACAGCCAAGGGATTTCAACTGTTCATACCAGATTTTGGTCCACTGGGGTGTCCAAGTGTTTATATATGGGTCATAGTTTATTATTTGTATTAGTCTGTAAACAGTAATTATACTACAGTAAAGCTTAAAATCAGGTAACCCCAATCCCCCCTTATCTTTGGCGAGTACAAGTTTTGCGTATTTAATTCTGGTAGATTTGGGATACCATAAGAATCTTGATATAGCTTTTTCCATGGCAAGGAAGAAGTTTGGGGGAATATTTGAAAAGGTAGCATTTAATTGAAAGAGTATTCTTGGTAGAAAATTCATCTCGACAACACTAGCTTTTGACAGTGGAGACATATTAATGTTAATGTTCTTCCATCTATCCATATCGTTTTGAATACTAGTCCATGTAGTTAGTAGGTTATTGTTTATAATATCGTTGAAGTCTAAAGTAAATATTATTCCTAGATATTTTATCTGGTTGTTTATTTTGATCTCACTCATAGGAAAGTACAATTCTTTATGTCCTATAGGATTGAGGGGAAATATGTGTGACTTGTTTAAATTTAAATTATAATTTGAAACTACCGAGAACTCATCAATAACTTTAAGTATTTTTGGGAGGTCAGTAGTGGGAAGTTGGAAGTATATATTTAAGTCATCAGCAAAGGCTGAGTATATAAGATTTGTATTGTGGATTCTGGGAATATGATGAAAGTTTTTTTTGTGAAATAAACAAAGAGGGATTCTAGATAAAGATTAAATAGGTGTGGCGAAAGAGGACATCCTTGTCTTGTACCATTGGATAAGAGTATAGGGTTAGTTATAAGTTTATTTACCTGTATAGTGGTAGAAGCTTTCAGATACAGAACCTGGATATAAAGGTAGTATATTAAAGAGAAAGTGTAAGTTTACTCTATCAAAAGCTTTAGTTGCATCTACTGTAAAGGCATATCTGGGGCATTTATCCCTATTAAGTAGTCTTACAATGGTATCTAAGAGGAGGGTGTTGCCACTTGTTTGCCTGTTTGTCATAAAGCCCATTTTTTGTTGGGAAATAATAGAGGGGAGTATATTCTTAAGTCTATTTGCTATAACATGGGCTAATGTCTTAAGATCAGTGTTTATGAGGGCTATTGGTCTATAATTTGCTGGATCTGTTGGGTCAGAATGTGGTTTAGGAATCAACACTGTCTTGGAGTTATTTAAGTATTTCTCTGTTATACCATATTGTATTATATAGTTGAGAACTTTTAATAACACTTTGGAGATAGGTTCCATGAATAGCTTATAAAAATCAGATGTGTATCCATCAGGCCCAGGGGATTTACCTAGTTTTAGTTTGTTTATTGCAGGTTTTATCTCTTTTAATCGTAACAGTGATTTTAAGAGTTTCCTTTGATCTTCTGTAATTTGTGGAAAGTTTATATTATGTATAAAATCCTCAAATCTGTCTGTAGATGATGATAAGGGTATATTGTATAATTTCTTATAAACATGTTCAAAAGTGTCCACTATATCTTGATCTTTATATTTCACCTGTCCTTCATATTTTATTTCTTTGATCCTAGGAGGTCCACTTTTTATGTTAATTAGTCTAGCTAGGAATTTTGATGGTGTTTGAGCCCATTCTGAATATTGATATATTGACCTTAATTCTAAGAAGGAGATATTTTCTAAATAGTGTTTGTGTAATTGTTTTTGCCAATCAATTATTTTTTCCTCAAGTTCTATAGAATATTTTTCCTGAAGTTCTAGTTCAGCAGTGTTTATTTGATACTCTAGTTCATTCTTAAGATTGTTATACTTTTTTTGAGCCATGCAGATTTTTGAATAATAATACCCCTGATGACCGCCTTGGTAGCCGCCCATTGTATGTCGTATGGAATTTGATCAGATATAAAATCATTTTGAAGTTGGGCTAGCACATTCTGAATTTCTTGTGTAGTTTCTTGGTTTTGTATAATTTTAGGATTTAACGTCCAGGTATTGAAATAGAAAATATTTTGTTTATGAGCTTGAAAGTTTATTAAAAGTCTAATTTTGGAATGATCTGAAAGAGTTCTAGTGATACAGAATAATTTAATTTGTTAGAAAGGAAAGCAAGGGAAATTAGAAAAGCATCTATCCTGGACCAAGTTTTATGAGTTGCTGAAAATAAGTGAATCTTGTTATTGTTTTATCATATTGAAATTTAACATAAGAGTCAATTAGTTCAAATGTATTTTGTAATTCTTCAGGTGCTGTAGTGGTAGATTGTGACTGTCTGTTTTTATTATGCGATCTATCCTTATCTAGATTTAGTAAAGCAATCCAGTCCCCACCTACAATAAATAGATGATTTGGGTATTTGGCTAATATATTAAAGATTTCATAAATGAAGAGCTATTGATTTGAACAGGGGCTATATATATATATATATATATATATATATATATATATATATATATATATTAAGAAAGAGTAATGGTTTGTTTAAAGTATGATATTCAGCATTAAATAATACTCATCTTCCCTTTGAGTCAGCTTCATAGGAAGTAATCTCTCATTGGAAGGATTTATTTACTATAATGGCCACTCCCCTGGACAAAGAACTATAATTTGCAGCAACTGCTGTTTTAACCCATTTTCTTTTCTTTTCCCTAACCCAAAATTGGTCACCTAAGTGAGTTTCTTGCAAGAAAGTTATATCAGCTTTAGTTTGATATGTGAGGTGCATGATTACATTTCTTTTCTTTTTATCTACCATCCCTTTAACATTCCAAGAGTCTATGATTATCATTTTTATTAATATTGTTGAAGTTTCTCATTAGTTGATACACAAAAATACAGTTATAAACTTTTTCTGTTAGTGTATTTATCTTAAGAATAAATGTTGTGACTTCTATACTCCTAAACTCTAAATAGGTGCCTAACCACCCATCCCTCTGTATTAGTAAATGTGCATGAGTTAAGAAACTAAAAGAAACTATTATTTTTAACAACAAGGAGTAGATATATATCAGAGGAATGTCAATAATACCCATACTGTTCCAAATGCTAACAGACTGTGCCCATCCCGCTCCTTTTGTTATTTATATACTGCATATTCATTTTCACACTTCTTAAAATATTATATTAATTGCACCCTTAAATATTATATAGAGAGAAAGGGAAAAGTAGCTTTTATAAAAAGTTTTGTAGTAACAGCAACATATTATAATTCTTAACATTTCAAGAGTTATTAAAAAGTTAACAAAACAATATTTTCAAAAACCAAGTACAATATATGTTTATTTAAAGACGGCATAATTTGAAAAATTCAACAGCATTTGCATTATTCTTGCTAACAGCAATTAACTGTGGTTCTTTAAAATGTATTGAAAACTTTGCTCAACACTGCACTGTCAAAAACCATACAAGCAATCATTGTGAACTCATATTATTAATTAACCAGTGCCATCTACTGGACAAACAGGGAACAAAAAAAAGAAAAATGTTTTTGTACCTTGCTCATAGACACATTTAAAGGTAACTCAATGGTTATGCCACTAGAATAATGATTATACATTTTAAACATTTAAAGAAGGCAGCACTTTAAAATTCAACAACACATGCCTTATTCTTACTAACAGCAACTAACTGTGGTTCTTTAAAATGTATTGGAAACTTCATTTAACATTGCCCTGGCAAAAGCCATATAGATCCATCATTGTGTACTCATATATTAATAATTAAACAGTGCCATCTACTTGAACAAACAGAGAGAAAAAAAAGAGAAATGTTTTTATACCTTGCTAATAGACACATTTAAAAGTAACTTAATGGTTATGCCAGCAGAATAATGATTATACATTTTAAACATTTAAAGAAGGCAGCACTTTAAAATTAAACATTTGCCTTATTCTTGCTAACAGCAACTAACTTTGGTTCTTTAAAATGTATTGGGAACTTCACTTAACACTGCACTGTCAAAAGCCATACAAGCACATCATTGTGAACTCGTATATTATTAATTAACTTGTGCCATCAACTGAACAAACAGAGAGGAAAAAAAAAAGAGAAATGTTTTTGTACCTTGCTCATAGACAGACTTAAAAGCAACTCGATGATTATGCCAGTAGAATAATGAGTATACATTTTAACTGAAACTACTTATGTCTAGTATTTACACTACTTAAACTATTATATCAAAGGTTATATCCCATTTTTAAATGTAATTTAATACTTTTTTTGTAAGCTGTAAATGCACTTTAAAGTCATTTCTCTATGCAGTCAGTGTTAGGTAGCTTTGAAACTTTTAAATGTAAAAGGCAGTTACTAAAAGACAGTTGGCCGGATTCACGAAGGCTTGCACAGAGTCTGAGTAGAGTAAGACACCACACAGCCAACATGTCTGCCGAGCGATCCAGGAACAGCCGGCAGGGGCGTGCATGAGAGCTCTTAAAACGACTCTTGCATGGACAGTGTTAGGATATGCAAATTACCTCATCTGCTGCTGAAAGCTATGCAAATGAGGTAAATTTGCGATCCAGGAAACACTAACCTGTCCGAGTAAGAGTAGTGTTATTTGCAGAAATGTACTCAGTTGGTAACTGAGTACCGTTCTGCAAATAGCAAAACGGAGCTATGACAGCTCCAAATAAAGGATGCATCCAGTTGAGGAAGCATGCCAATGGCCAAATATAAGGCCATTGGCATTAATATGTGTTACAAAATAATAAAATTAATTTTTCCCCCAATCTTCAATGTTTAAGCATAGCGTAGTGCCGCGCAAACGTGCGGCGCTCTAAAAAACAGAAAAAAAAGCCTAAAAATAGGCATTTTATTAAATATATTCATCTGCCATGCAGGTGAATGGCAGGCTGAAAGCACCATGGCTACTGAGTAGAGGTTGCTAAGGGGGGAAGCTCAGTCTGAGAGATGTAACTAAGCATTAGTAGGCAATCCTATGCAAATGAGTATACGGATAGTGAATCCCAGTTTTCCCTGCCATGTGAACCATGTCCCTAGAGTGTAAGAGTAGGATTAGGGGAGTAACAGAGTAGAAGATAGGTGACATCATGAGGGGGTATGTTACAAAGACTGTAAGCTTATTGGAGCAGAGTGGCATGTGTTTGCTGTGAGTTACTCAGGACTGGAAGAGGTGTGTCTACAGTTGTCTGAACTGAAACCCAGAAACTAAGGGTGTATGCCTTGGCTATCACTACAGTTTCTTGCAAAGATGCTTACACTTTGCGCGCGCGTGTACACACCTGTAAACCCGTCTAAGCCTGTGTGCGCATGTGTGTGCCCATGTAAGCCTGTGTAAGGCTATCTAAGCCTGTGTGCACACATGTGCACCCGCCTAAGCCTGTGTAAGGCTGTGTGCACGTGTTTGCGTGTCGCTGCCCCCTGTGGAAACAGAAAGGGAAAAGGAAGGAAAAGAAGTAGTAGGAAGTTAACCAAGGAGAACTAGCAGAGCTGCCAGGTGAAATCAGTCAGAATCAGCCAATTACGCAGGCAGTACACTAGCCCAGCCCAGCACTTAAAACTCTGCAAACAACATTCCCCCATGTTTTTCTCAGAAACACTGCAACACTGCAGTCTACAAAGAGAAGTGAAAACTTAAAAAGCTTAACTGAGACAAAAAAAATGTTAGGGGCTGCCATTGCTATTATAAGGCAACATGTGCAAGATGCTGAGGGTGGTGCCATTGCAAATGCTGCTGAGCAACCCACAGTGAGGAGACAGAGAAAAGTGTACAGACCCAGGGTAACCTACCAGGGGCTACATGAGCTGGAGATAGTGGAGCGCTATAGAGTGGACAGAGACCTCCTGCAGCAAATTGTTGAGCTGTGCAGGCCACACCTCACACACAGAACAAACAGAGGGGAACCCATCCCAGTGGAAACCAAGGTATGTGTTGGCCTAAGAATACTAGCAACAGGTACCTTCCATAGACCAACTTATGATATGATGGGGATTTCACAGGCATCAGCATCCAGGGTACTGCACCAGTTCCTGAATGCCATGTCAACGATCATGTATATTTTCCCAATTCCCATGAGGTATTGGCCAGCAATATGCACCTTTTCCAGCAAATAGCGGAATACCCCGAGTTAGTGGGTGCAATTGACTGCACGCACATACACGGCAAAGCACCAGCCGGTGAGCGGGGTAGGGCCTATATCAACCGCAAGGGCTTCCACTCCATCAACTGCCAGGTCATGTACGGTGCCCAGGGCTGTGTGCTGGCTGCCCTGGAAGCTACCATGATTCCTATATCTGGCATCTGACACAGCTGTACTAGACATTTGCCAATGGGGACATCCCTGACAGTCACCTAGTGGGGGATGCTGGATACGCACTGGAGCCGTGGCTGATGACACCCATCAGAAATGCGCACACACCTCAACAAGAACTCCATAATGAGGCACATGCACAGACATGAAATGTAATCGAGCATGTGTTTGGGATGCTCAAGTCACGGTCCCGGTGCCTGGACACATCTGGTGGAGCCTTGCAGTACTCACCAACTACATGTACCCAAATTGTCATGGTATGTGCCATGCTGCACAATATGATCCTGCGAAAAAAGCTGCAGCAGGAACAGCATGGGGCAGGACCACACAGCCCCCCACCATTGCCAAGGCCTGCACAGGCACAGCGTGACTCAGAGGAGGAACAACCTGAGCCTGCCCCAGTAGGCAGAAGGAGGCATGCCCAGTATGCCTTGGCCTTGGCAAAGAGGCAAGGCATAGCACATACACTAGCTCAGTAGGAACCCTGGAAATGATACCTCTCTCTGACTCGCACATAAAATAAAAGAGATGCCTAACTTGACACTACCTGTTTCCAAACATGTATAGGGAGTGTAGTATGTGCATCCGACAAAGGCAGCCCTGCAGCACCACCTGAGGCATGATTGCCATGTTTTAAGCAATATAAAGAAGTGCTAAGCAGCATTTACCAATATTTAGTATATGTAAACAAAATTGCCCGTGTTAACTAGCGCAATCTTGGGCAACGTTGAGCAATGTTGGGCAAGGTTGGGCAAAGTTGTGCAAAGTGGAGCAAAGTCTGGTAAACATGCTCATATTTGCTTTACTGTTCCTTAAGCAGTCTGGTCTGCCCAGCATGAAAATAAAAAGCAGTGACAGGGCTCGAACCTAGGATACTGTGCACTATAGCACAGTACTGAACCACTAAGCCATGATAGCATTTCAGTGGCACTGACACAGCAAGACAATTGTACACTAATGCAAACACAATGAAATGCTGTATCATGCACCTAAAGAGGCATATGGGTAACCTCCCCCACAGGCCTATGCAGACAGAGAACATCAAGCCAGGCGGTGTGATGTGGGTTGTGTAGGCTATGAAGTCGCAATCTAATATACGTGACATTGGACACTAGGATTTGTAGCACAGTAGTATGCCTCAAGCCAGTACAACAGGCAACAGTACAGACTGAAATGGTATACCGTACATAGCAGTGCAGGCATAACAAATGTGTATAAGTGTCAGGTGAAACCTTCATCCCATGTACACCCACAGTAACAATCAGGTGTGCCCCCGGGTAGAAATGTACAAAGAATAGCTGTCCCCCCTGTATGTAGAAATGTTGATAAGTCTATGCAAAGTGTCTCATGGAAGCCCTGCAGGCACAGCATGATCCCTGTTGATCTATGACACAAAGGTGAGCCCTGCTGTAAAAATACAACTTGATTTGCCATACACATATAGTATAAATGCCTATACTGGGCGTGCTCACACACTCCAACAAATGTAGTGGATTTCATTCAGCATCACACTGAAAGGTCATACTGGGCATGCTCACACACTTAAAGAAATGAAGCAAATGTCAGGCAGCAACATATTGAAAGTTCATACTGGGCATACTCACACACTTAGGCTAAATACGGATGTGATAATAAGGGATCTATGGACAAATGTGGATAGTCATTTCTACTTCCAGAAACACATTAACAAAGTGGTCAGAAAATCATGCCATATGTTCACACAAACTGCCAAGGTCTGTGCATGTAGGTCAAAGGAGGTTCCCACTACTCAGCAGTCATCAGACCCATCAGAGAGTACCACAACACACTTGCGATGAGTCTGACTAGGCATGTTCAGCAGCCAGAAAGACCACTGAAGTACCTTAACAAGAGGATTACTGGCCTCAAATAGTTGCCCCATGCAAGAAGACTGAATGTAACCCAATCTGTACTCTGTTGCATACTGTCAACTCAAGAGATCTCTGCCCAACAGACAGGTCCATGTCATGGCTAGACTCAGATCTGTTCTGAGTTACAGCTCAATGGCACTAACTATACAGACTCAACTGATATTGCCAACATCCTGGCAGATAGGATCAGTGTTAACTTTACCCCCCTCACCCATGAAAGAGCACATCTCTATAATGGAAGACTGCAAAATTGCTGTTGTCACGGCTGCACAGGTAAAAAACACTCCCCAAAGCCAGTATCACAGCAGCCATGGGACCAGTTAACATCCCAGGCTGTGTAGCATCTACTTCCCTGAAGTAAAATTTAACATGGAAGGTCTGTGGCTACTGGAGTTTCCAGAGGACTGCAAACTAGGAGCCATAATTGTAAACACTAAAGATGTGAACATCCTACAAAAGGGCCACAACTGAGACAGATGGCTGTTGTCAAAGCCATGGGCTCTAGCTCAATGCCAAAAGGTGCATTGTCATCCCCTTTGTTAAAAACTCTGTAGCCAAGAACTACAACATAGGTGGTAGTATACTTCATACTGAAAGTGTGACAAGAGACCTTGGGTCACAGGTGGACAGTGGACACAACTGCGATAACCACATTCCCACAGTAGTCAGGAAACCCTCCTATGTGGCACACCTCATCACAAAATGTGTCTCATGCAGAATAGAAGAGGACATTGTTCCCCTCTACTCATCACTCACTAGAACTATAATAGAGTACAACACCACTTCTGCTATGTACCTCACAAGATAACCACAACAACCGGAAAGCCTGCAGCAATACCTCACAAAGAGCATTATCGGCCTGGAATACATGCCATACACAGACCATCTCAAAATGCTCCATCCGTACTCCCTTGCATATCGCCTACTCAGAGGTGTTCACTGCCTAACATACAAAGCTATGTCAAACACAGAGCTGTTGGACATGCTCCACGTAAAACACTCACAATCCCTCTGACCTTCAGAACTAAAATCACGAGTGAAATACAAAAGGAAGGGGTGTACCCATTTACCTTATGGAAACCCACACCTTCAGGTTAGTGGCACTGCATGAGGCCTTGGAGACCACACAAGTGCAACTAACATTGGGCAAAGCTGCTCATCAGATTGTAGCCTGCTACAGATCATGTATCTTGTCTCAGGAACCTCACTCAGTATTCCTGAGAACAGTGGAAAATACAAGGGTCCTGTCAAACATCATTATATGAGGAGATTACAACTACCCAAACATTGAATGGGAGAATTACTTGTGTACAACGTCCTTTGCCCAATGTTTCCTAGAGTTTAAAAACCCTAACACCCTGGAACAGCTGGTCACCATGCCCACTACAGGTGACAACATACTGGACATGATCATCACCAACACGGGGTACCAGTGTTCCACAACAGAGATAAACCCCTCACTGATAATATCAGCTCATAATGTAATCACACTGGACATCCACATACCACCCCCCCCCCCACCCAGTCAATGAAACCACTGTGAAGATATATTCCAAAGCAAACTGCACACTTCCCAAGACCAAAGTGGAACGTTCCAAAGACCTCTTGCTATAGGATAATGGCATACAATCTGCAGAATCATTTACAAGTGAATCCTATGAGCATCTACAGGGATGCATGGAATGAGACAACACAAAGAAATCCAAGATGCACTCCTCCAAAAATAAGACAACAATCCATAAATAAGCTAGACAACAGAAGGAGGAAACAAACACATGATAGAGCCAACTTCACTAAAGGAAAGGCATCATTGATCATTATTAGGAAGAAACAATGATCGCTCACAAAATAGTCCAAGGGCTGTTTCTAAAGACAAATAGCCAAGGAATCTAAGAATAACAACCACATAGCCTTCGGTAGCTATACCAGACATGTAGGTGTCAACTTCCAAATATGCTGTCAGCTACTGAAAAAGGAAAGAAATACACTGAACCAACTTTCATTGCCCACATCCAGGGGGACACGTTCAGTGTAAACTCCCCCCATCACCCCTAAATGGCCTTGTGTTCATCACAGAAGGATGTTGAGCCCCAGACATCATAGACATGCAGGTAAAGACAGCCCTCTCCAAAGCTAAGAACACAGCATCAATGGGACTGGATGGTGTCCCAGGCTGTGTCCCACACTAGGCCCAAAAGGAACTACACCCTCACCTACATCCACTGTCCAGACTCAAGCGTACCACAGACTATGTACCCAAAGAATGGCATACACTAACAGTCATCCAGCTCCACAAAGGGGGGTGCCACAACAGATCCTGGAAACCATTGCCCTATATGTCTACTCAGCCTGGTCTACAAAGCTATAGAGCAAATTGTTATGGAACCCACAAACAGAGACATTGGAGACCTCCAGACAGTGGACTCTACACATCTCTGCCTTGTTAAAGGCAGATCTTGTCTCCTACACCTAGTTGACTTATGTCAAACAGTTACCAAGGACATAGATGGAGGTGAACGTAGTCCACACAGCCCACCTGGACCTCACAAAGGGCTTTCTACACCATTCCCCACTCTGCATCATGGACAGGTGTACCAGCTTGAACATTAACAGCTATGCACAGGATGGGTGGCCACGTGGCTCACAGATCAAACACACATGTTCAGAGTTGCGGGTGCTATAACCGACTCTAAGCCAGTCACAAATGACATCCCACAGGTGTTGGTCCTGAGACCCCACCTGTTCAGTAGATATTGCTCAGAAGTACAGGCAAGCACGGGGGTTGTATGTCTGAACAGGTTTGCAGATGACTGCTAACTGTGGTCCATAATCGACTCTACGGCTGACACAGACATCCTCCAGAAGTGTCTTACAGAGACTGATACCTGGTGTCAAAACAATGCCCTCAAGCTGAATGCCAATGAATGCATAGTCATCCCCTGTGGGTAAAACAATGTGCACACAAATTACCACATAGGTGGTAATCCAGTATGTACGGAGAAAGTCATTATGGCCCTGGGGACACAGGTAGATAGTAAACTCCCCTTTGATGGTCACATGGCCAAAGTGTTCAGACATTCCTTCTATGTAGCCCACCTAATGTAACCTACATTGTATAGTCTGATGATGTCAGGTAGGGGTTTGAATCCTGCACTTGACAAGTGTGTGTGTGTGTGTGTGTGTGTGTGTGTGTGTGTGTGTGGTCTCCTTGGGAAGGAGCAACCTTTTTGGAGAGTAGTAAAACACCTTAAAAGTGGTATACTAATCATTGTCAAGTCTGATGATGTCACCATCCCACAAATATACCTGTGGAAAAGACTTTCCAATAATGTGTATAGCACGATATGTTAATGCATACTCCTCTAGTATCATGAAGAATTTAAGTAGGGGTTTGAATCCTGCACTTGACAAGTGTGTGTGTAATTACCTTGGAGAGGAGCAACCTTTTTGTAGAGTAATACACCTTACAAGTGGTATACTTATCTTTCTCAAGTCTGATGATGTCACCACCCTACGAATATACCTGTGGAAGAGAGACCTCCCAGTAATGTGTATAGCGCGTTGTGTTAATGCGTACTCCTCTAGTATCATGAAGTAGTTAGGTAGGGGTTTGAATCCTGCACTTGACAACTGTTTGTGTGTAATTACCTTGGCGTGGAGCAACCTTTTTGTAGAGTAGTAGTACAGCTTACAAGTGGTATACTTATCTTTGTCAAGTCTGATGACATCACCATCCTACAAATATACCTGTGGAAATGAGACCTCCCAGTAATGTGTATAATGCGTCGTGTTAATGCATACTCCTCTAGTATTATGACGTAGTTAGGTAGGGGTTTGAATCTT
This sequence comes from Protopterus annectens, assembly GCF_019279795.1. Classification (NCBI taxonomy): domain Eukaryota; kingdom Metazoa; phylum Chordata; order Ceratodontiformes; family Protopteridae; genus Protopterus; species Protopterus annectens. The sequence goes on from NC_056733.1 coordinate 1,745,502,677, forward strand.
GCACTTGACAACTGTGTGTGTGTGTGTGTGTGTGTGTGTGTGTGTGTGTGTGTGTGTGTGTGTGTGTGTAATTACCTTGGAGTCGAGCAACCTTTTTGTAGAGTAGTAGTACACCTTACAAGTGGTATACTTATCTTTGTCAAGTCTGATGATGTCACCATCCTACAAATATACCTGTGGAAATGAGACCTCCCAGTAATGTGTATAGCGCGTCGTGTTAATGCGTACTTCTCTAGTATCATGAAGTAGTTAGGTAGGGGTTTGAATCCTGCACTTGGTGAGTGTGTATGCTGTATGTGTGTGACATTGTTGGTCAATGTGTTGTGGGTTTTGCTTTTACTACCATATGACATATCAGTAGGCATTGCACATGTGAGGTAGCTGTGAGGCAAATACATATACGTACATGTTTCCTCAGTTATTGCATGTGTGGGAACCCTCTTTTATCCAAGAACACAGCTGTCATCTTTGCCAAACTGTGCTGCTGCTTCCCAGACCTTAGGTCACATCTGTATGCTTGTGACAAGGCCAGCCACTGCAGTGATGCCTGGCCTAGGTCATCCGTGTCACACACACTCATTACAGTTCCTATTGAATTGTGTGAGTGAGGGTTTATGGCCGAGGTACATGTCAGACCTGTTAAAACACAGCAAAGTCTGTCAATGATGACTATTCATGATAGGTGTACAACAACCTTTGTGGATATGCATGCAGACCCCTTATTGCTTATGTGATCCACCAAGGGATTTCAAAATACCTTAGGAAATGTGATTATCAAAGGAGAGATGACGTAACACTAGGTTGCATGTACACATCGGTACCTGTTCATCATGTTGGTGGCTAATACCTATGTGGTACTGTGGGGATACTATGTTCCGTAAAGGTGGATGACTATGCTTAGTTTGGCCTATAGCTTTACAGCATGGGTTTGACAACCGGTATCTGTCTGTATGATACCCATGTGGAGGATGTGTGTGTCACCTGGAGAATGCAGTATAGGCCACAGTATGCATTACCAGATGTGGACAGACATATCCCTACTTGCTTGTACCTAAGAGAGCCATATGCCAAACAGGAGTGGTCTCAGTAATGGGTGCAGGTGAATACCACTGGTTACTGGCATAGTATAGCACCTGAAGGATCCAAATGTTGCTGTGTGTCCTACATCTGTGTGTCATTTGTCAAGACAGCATCTAACGATTGGTTATGGTCAGGCTGTTGGTCATGTATACTACCAGAATGCAAAACAATGACAGATAGTAACAGTATCACCCACAGCACAGTGTCAAACCATGTCATACACACATTTGTAGTCAGGTTCCGAAATGTGTGTAGTACAATGCATACTGGCCACCAATAGAAACTGTGGAGTGTTACTGTATAATACAGAGCATGTCACCCTGCCCATGTGTCCACTATGCACGTACATGCAGACAGTGCACCTCCACCATGTTCACAACTGTACACCTGCAAATCTGTGCTACACACATCCCACACATACTGTCCACTCTCTAACACATGCTGCCAATACTGCACACATCAGCCAAGTGGCACGTGGGCAGACAACACACAACACACAATTAGAACTAACACTGGTGTAAACAACATTACAATGGCAATCATAGCTTTAATGCTTCATGCCTGCTCATCTACGCCTTCAAGCATGAAGAAACAAAAATGGCCAGCACGGTTTAGCAGTCGAATATGCAGCCCAAAACCAGATAGTGAATGATCAGACTTTTATTATAAATAAAAAACAGACCGGTTTTGGCAAAATGATGCCTTCTTCAGTGTTGAGCAAACAATCAAAATAGACACAATAAAAATGCAAATTTATACAGAGTGCTAACCAATAAGCACATGAATGTGCTGTTGAAACTCATGAATAATACATGATATATTGTGAACTGGCTAACACTATACCTGAGACCATGGCTAATATTTGTGTTACACCTGAAACAGATAGTTCCAAAGACATCACAAAAACCAAAATCATAATAAACTATGGAACCATAAAGGCTATAATTATACATAATAAAATATGTACATCCATAGTCATGATTATATTAAATATAAATATATATATAAATGGAAGAAAAGAAACTGTAAGGGGCCCATTTTGAAAACAGACATAATAAATAGCTCTGGCTACTCCTTGTAATATATGTATATATAAAAAAAGGGATTAAATGATTCAGAAAATATTATACCTGATATAGTTGGTAAATAAAGTGGGAGTCTATACATCCTTCTCCATTGACTGAGTGTTAGAGATGATCATTGAGACCAGGTGGAAAAAGTGCGCCCAAAGTGATTATCCAGTACTTTTCTTTGTGGTTGAGGATACCATGCCACCCTTGTGGGTTGCTGCGATCACCCACTATACGGTCAATAATCATAAACATGAACTGTGCTTGTTGATGTTTTAATACATGTCGATATAAGGCATTGGTCTCCCTTTTGTTTTTAATGTCACTTCGATGTTCATTTATTCGTGACCTGAGTGGCCTAGACATCTGACCAACATAGAATGCCCCACAGTGACATAATGCCAGGTAAACAACCCAATCACTGCTACAGTTTCCAAAGATTTTACATACTAGTGTTGCGACTCGAAAAGTTCTGAGACTTGGTGATCTGTTTACAAGACACACAGTGGCCACATGGGTGTGTACCTAATAGTTCATGTCCCATTATTGTGAGCTGTTTATGAATTGCTCCACCACTACCAATATGTTTGTAATGAGAAAGATGGGACCCCAATGTTTTGCCTTTTCTATATGAGAATTGACATTCCTCACCCAGAAAAGATCTGAGTTGTTCATTGGCTAATAGGATATTCCAATGTATGTTTATGATGTCCCTGATCACGTAATAGTTCCTACCATATGTTGTGATAAATCTGATGGTGGGTGATCTGGAATCACCAGAAGAGGTCTTATAATCTAGCAGTCTATTCCTATTCATCTGAGAGGATCGTGTCCATGCTGTGTTGATATCTGCAAAAGTATACCCCCTACTGGCAAATCTGCGACATAAGTCAAGACTAGCAATGTCATAATCTGATTTGGTAGAGCTAAGGCGTTTCATGCGCATAAATTGTGAAACCAGGATGTTTCTGATGGTATGACGTGGGTGCATGCTTGATGCATGTAATAGAGTATTATATTGGGGGTATTTGCGAAACACTCTGGTAGCCACGGTATGGTCATGATTTCTTGAAATCATTACATCCAAAAAATTGATAGTCTGCATGTCAAAGGTAATAGAAAATTCAATTCCCCAGATGTTGCCATTGAGATATTCTACAAATTCATGCAAATATCCCACATCCGCACACCATACCATCCAACAGTCATCCAGGTACCTACGCCAGATGTCCATTTCTACCAAGTATATATTATGAGATGTATCATAAATCATGCACTCTTCAAAAAATGCCATAAACAGGTCAGCATAAATGGGAGCAAAAGATGCTCCCATAGCTGTACCCTTTAGTTGCTAATAGCATTGTCCTTGAAAATAAAAAACATTCTTGTTGAGTACATGTTCCGACATGCAAATCAATGGCGTATTGAACCCTGGTGAGTATAAACCAGCCCTATCCAACCAATATTTAAGGGCTTGTAAGCCAGCCCAATGTGGTATACTGGTATACAAGGCCTTGACATCCAGTGAGCACATTAGCCACCCAGGCTCTAATTGTGTATCCTCAATGATTTTCAGGAACTGTGTAGTGTCCTGTAGCCTTACCCTGACCAAACCCAAAAGAGGTTTTAGATATTGTGTCAGGAAGGCTGACAAGGGTTCAGTCAAAGAACCAATGCCTGAAACAGTTGGTCTTCCTTGAGGTTTAGTTAGTGATTTGTGAATCTTGGGTAGTAGATACATAATCTGCTTGCGGGGCTCCTTAACCAAAAGTTGTATAACACATTTTTTGCTGATGATGCCCTCCTCACATGCTAGATTCAGAAAAGAGTCAATTTCGTGCTTAAAATTTGGGGTTGGGTCTATGGCCATGTTCATGTAACATGCTGTATCTGATAGTTGGGATAAACCCTCTTGAAGGTAATCACTCATGTTTTGTACAACCACGGCCCCACCCTTATCTGCTGGTAATACAACTATGTCTTTGTTGTTGCGTGGCTGTTGGAGGGCAATGCTCTCCTGCTGTGAAAGATTATCTCTCAACATAGTATATCCATAATTTTGAAAATGTAAGTCCCTAAACACTGACTGCATAAAAATCGACGCATGCTTGTTCATAGGAGGCTGGAATTCAGATTTGTCAAATCTGAATTCATTAGATCTTTGAGATGTGTCATCTGCAAAAAACAACTTAAGGTTAAGACTACGACAAAAATCAATAACATCTGTAACTATGTGATATTCATTAGAAAAAAAGCCAGGTATAAAACTAAGCCCTTTATTCAAAAGAATTTGTTGATCACCAGACAAATTTACATTGGATAAATTTAAAACATTTTGGTTGAGTTGTTCATCTTGACTTATGTTAGAAAGTTCTGGATCAAACCCTCCAGGGAATGCTCTAATGGATCTTTTCTTATGTTTCCTTCCTCCTCTGTGTTTGGAACCATTTCTAAAGGGATATTTATTTGTTTTCTTTTTGTGTGGTGATCCCCTATCCCCTGAGCTGTCATAATCTGTAAGAGAGGAATCCTCTCCTGAAGTGCTGTTGTTGAACCCATCCCTATTTTTCAGAATAGATCTTGGTCTTTTCTTGGGGCAACCAGAGGCAGGCCCCTGACCAACATCTGCAAATCTGACAGAGCGATTAAGCTCAAAGGGACATCCCCTTTGATAGTCAGAATAATCTCTGTGAAATTTTTTAATCTTTCTTTCTTTGATAATTTTTTCGTGGTTTGTCAATTCTTTAGATAACTTCTTAATGTTATCCTAAAATTTTGGTAGGGACTCAAATTTTTTACAATCACAACACAATGTTTTAACCTCCTGAATGTTCACATCTACCATTCTCTCATAGTATTGTAAGAGAACATTCACAAATAACATAGACCCAATTTGTAAAGCCTCCTTCCAATCACAATTCAACTTGTTATCCGGTCTACCTATCAATGGTTGGAGCCGTATTCTCAAGCCCCTTGGAGCAATATTCTTATTAGAATATGCTCTGAATAATTTCAGATGCCATATGTTGGATCTCAAAGTTTTGAGTCCTTTGGTAAGAGAATGGAAGGACATATCACAGTCAGATGAAATATGTTGATCCGTGTTACTTGAATTACTGCCTGGTGAGGTATTGATCCCAAACACTCCAATATCCTCCCGATCGGCACATAATCCAGATAATATGCTGTCAAGGTCCATGCTGTGAGTGTCCAATGAAAACAATAAAATGAATAATAACAAGAGAGAATGGCAGTTGTTGGCAAACCCAGAAAAAACTTCAGTGATTGCTCCAATTATAGCAGAGGTTGGTAAGAGGCTCCCCAGCCGCCCCAACAAAGTACCAAAACTATTTCACCGTCCTGAAAAATCAGGAAGGTTAATATGGGAAGAAGGTTCAACAACGTAATAATATTCCTAAAATGATAGATTGTGATAACCTGACTAGAGGAATACTACCAGATAGATATCCAACACATATATAACTGGATGAGAGGAATGCAAGTAGATATAATCAATAGATCACAAGGCTAAAGGTCAATAATATCAAGACCAAAAAAGACCTGGCTGGTAGTAGCCTAATTTATTCTGGGTGATTGACCTGATTTTCTTAGTCGGTATAATCTAAATATAGTCTTACTAATACCTTGGGATACAGTGAAATCAGATGCGCCTAGAGAAAAAGGTGGTCCAACCACCAACAAGGTTTGATATGTTATGTTTGATAAGATCCACATACACAGCCAAGATGTAATCACTCTTGCAAGTGGCCTTTCAGCATTATTAAATGTATCATAAAAGCCATGTAATTAAACAAAATTACCAATAGGTGAATCATTAAGTAGGTAAGAGCTAATATCCCAACAGCTTAGCAATATTGCAATGTAGAATTTGCAATATAAAAGGTACTCCTGCATGCATGAATACTTATGGGGCCTAAACAAATCACTATGTGTATTTGCCTGAATCCAAGGCCAGGTCATATGGTTCCCCTCTATACACAATGCATCCAATAGTTCTATCACCTTCTGTTCCACGAAATACAGATTTTGCAAAAACAATATTTTCCAAAAACAATATTATCCAGGTATAGCACTTGCCTGAATAATGAATCTTGAGATCCAAATATGTACCTATCAAAATTGCCCTCTAATACAATATAATGAAAAAGCAAATCACTTGTAAAACATCTGATCCAGAATATTCCTACAATAGGCTCATATATAATATCAACTAACAATTTGTTAATAATCTCGATCAAACTGTATCTACAAGAATAATTTGTAAATATAAAACAAGAGTGCTGAAATATCATATATTCATTGATAGTGTCCCAAATTCTTGAACATTTGAATTGTGTCTGCCTTCTGGATAAGGTCGCGCTAGTCAAAATGAAGTTTGGAGTGAGAGTCCAATGATGGTACTGGGCAATTCAAACAAAGTCCAAAAAAAGTAGACACACCTGTGTATAAACCTACAGATGTCCCCCTAACATACTGTCATAATAAACAGCATATGCCCAATATGTAAATAATGTTTAGGTACAAGTAGATGTCGTGAACTTGTTGAGCCAAATATAAAAAAATAGGGCTCCTACATAAAAATATACACTTATCCCCTTGACAATATACCCAGTAAGCAAAATAATGCCCAACTGTCATACACTGTATAGGAAAACCATATATGTTAAACACAAAGGTGTATATACAAAATACTGAGGATATTACTATAAAACTTAGTCCCAAAAAGAAAAATACTGTTCCACGCTGTAAAGTCACTTAATCCATCAGGTTGAATCCGTATAGACTGACATATAATCCAAACCAACAGTACCAACAGGAAGATGTCGTGACCCACGTGTGTGGTAAACGCCTGCTTGGCTCTCGTCACAAACGCGTATATGGATAGTAATAAAATGTCCCGAAAGTGTAAAAAAATCACCTCGTTACCTTAAATATGAATATCCGTCAGTTTTGAGCACCAACCATTTGAATATTACCCCTTGATGGTTAATACACTATCGCATCAGTAGCGTGAAACGCACTCGATGTATAAAATTGAAGTAATCCACTGAATCGTAGGCCCCTGTCTTCGAAAACACACAATACGCCACAATCCCCAAGTAGAAATGTGAAAAAAATGAACCATTTACTGGAAAAAGCGTCCGTTGTTTGAACCACAATCTCAAATCCAGCTAGATATGTGCTGGATAACCCAGAAGTCTGTAGCCCTATCAGGAGAGATTACTCTATGACAGAAAATGGCGCATCAACTGCTGGTCCCACAGCACAGCTCAAGAATCCAGTCCAAACCAAATGCTATGCACATGGGGGATGCAGGGCCTAACCAAACCATGAAGAAACAAAAATGGCCAGCACGGTTTAGCAGTCGAATATGCAGCCCAAAACCAGATAGTGAATGATCAGACTTTTATTATAAATAAAAAACAGACCGGTTTCGGCAAAATGATGCCTTCTTCAGTGTTGAGCAAACAATCAAAATCGACACAATAAAAAATGCAAATTTATACAGAGTGCTAACCAATAAGCACATGAATGTGCCGTTGAAACTCATGAATAATACATGATATATTGTGAACTGGCTAACACTATACCTGAGACCATGGCTAATATTTGTGTTACACCTGAAACAGATAGTTCCAAAGACATCACAAAAACCAAAATCATAATAAACTATGGAACCATAAAGGCTATAATTATACATAATAAAATATGTACATCCATAGTCATGATTATATTAAATATAAAAATATATATAAATGGAAGAAAAAGAAACTGTAAGGGGCCCATTTTGAAAACAGACGTAATGAATAACTCTGGCTACTCCTTGTAATATATGTATATATAAAAAAAGCGATTAAATGAGTCAGAAAATATTATATTATGCGCATGAAATGCCTTAGCTCTACCAAATCAGATTATGACATTGCTAGTCTTGACTTATGTCGCAGATTTGCCAGTAGGGGGTATAATTTTCAGATATCAACACAGCATGGACACGATCCTCTCAGATGAATAGGAATAGACTGCTAGATTATAAGACCTCTTCTGGTGATTCCAGATCACCCACCATCAGATTTATCACAACACATGGTAGGAACTATTACGTGATCAGGGACATCATAAACAGATATTGGAATATCCTATTAGCCAATGAACAACTCAGATCTTTTCTGGGTGAGGAATGTCAATTCTCATATAGAAAGGGCAAAACATTGGGGTCCCATCTTTCTCATTACAAACATATTGGTAGTGTTGGAGCAATTCATAAACAGCTCACAATAATGGGACATGAACTATTGGGTACACACCCATGTGGCCACTGTGGGTCTTGTAAACAGATCACCAAGTCTCAGAACTTTTCGAGTCGCAACACTAGTAAGGTCTTCGGCTGTAAAATCTTTGGAAACTGTAGCAGTGATTGGGTTGTTTACCTGGCATCATGTCACTGTGGGGCATTCTATGTTGGTCAGACTTCTAGGCCACTCAGGTCACGAATAAATGAACATCGAAGTGACATTAAAAACAAAAGGGAGACCAATGCCTTATATCGACATGTATTAAAACATCAACAAGCATAGTTCATGTTTATGATTATTGACCGTATAGTGGGTGATCGCAGCAACCCACAAGGGTGGCATGGTATCCTCAACCACAAAGAAAAGTACTGGATAATCACTTTGGGCGCACTTTTTCCACCTGGTCTCAATGATCATCTCTAACACTCAGTCAATGGAGAAGGATGTATAGACTCCCACTTTATTTACCAACTATATCAGGTATAATATTTTCTGAATCATTTAATCCCTTTTTTTATATATACATATATTACAAGGAGTAGCCAGAGCTATTCATTACGTCTGTTTTCGAAATGGGCCCCTTACAGTTTCTTTTCTTCCATTTATATATATTTTTATATTTAATATAATCATGACTATGGACGTATATATTTTATTATGTATAATTATAGCCTTTATGGTTCCATAGTTTATTATGATTTTGGTTTTTGTGATGTCTTTGGAAATATCTGTTTCAGGTGTAACACAAATATTAGCCATGGTCTCAGGTATAGTGTTAGCCAGTTCACAATATATCATGTATTATTCATGAGTTTCAACAGCACATTCATGTGCTTATTGGTTAGCACTCTGTATAAATTTGCATTTATTATTGTGTCTATTTTGATTGTTTGCTCAACACCGAAGAAGGCATCATTTTGCCAAAACCGGTCTGTTTTTTATTTATAATAAAAGTCTGATCATTCACTATCTGGTTTTGGGCTGCATATTCGACTGCTAAACCGTGCTGGCCATTTTTGTTTCTTCATGGTTTGGTTAGGCCCTGCATCCCCCACGTGCATAGCATTTGGTTTGGACTGACACCTTCAAGCATATCATTACACTCTACTGCTGACAACATGTTAACATTGCTTTAGTGCTATAAAGACACCCTGTGCCTCAGCACCATGGTAGCCTGTTCCTGCATCTATGTTACAGATGACAGGAGGTGGCACAGGTTTCATCATATGCACAGGGTGTGTTGTTGGTTTGCTAGAGGCCTACCGTGAGCCATCCAATCGACATGTGTGTGTGTGTGTGTGTGTGTGTGTGTGTGTGTGTGTGTGTGTGTGTGTGTGTGTGTGTGTGGGGGGGTCAAGAATACTGGTATGGGCCAATAATAATCAATCAGAACAGCAGAAAAAGCTTCAGCAGGACACAACTTGAATAAATCACAGTAGTAGCGTATAATGAATTTAATATCGCTGTCACCAAAACTTCATCAGAAAACAATGACGTAACCACACAGGATTTAAATACATCAAACAATTACGTCACTTAATTAGTTAAATAAATCATTAAAATTTAAAAGAAAATAACAAAAACAAAACACAAAATATTTCATTGAACCATTTAAAATACATTTATAGCAATAACTCTAGTAAACTTCTTCTGTCAATATGTTTGGGAATGGTTAATTTACGATGTTTTAAAAACATTTTAAGTTAACTGCTTCATTTAATCGGTGGGTGGTCTGAATGCAGTCTAATCTGCCATAAAGTTTCTCGTTGCTCAACATAGTTCCTAAAGTCCCAGCTCTCCCATCATGTTTACAAGTTTCTAAAACAGTAAATAAAATTTTTTTAAAATTTACACAAGAAGTTGAATGCTTGTATAAAGCGTTGTTAAAGTTTTTTGTCTTAATAGCATATAAATGCTCTTTAATCGTTTCCCAAACTTCTTGTGGTCATACCCACATAAAGCTGGGCAGCAACACAGAGCAATATATACAAGCACTGCTTGTGCAGTTAACATAACCTGGCACCTCTAAAATTCTTTCAGATGTAACAACATTAATACAGGGCCCCTCAAAGATGTAACGACATACTGTACAATTATTACATCTAAACATACCTTTTTTTACTACTAATAATAGATATCGTGTTGGTAGTACTAGTTCTCTCTAAAATCATTTTTAATGTGTTATTTTTCCGAAACACAAAATTAGGTTTAGAACCAACAACTTTGGTAATATCTGGATTTCCTTGAATAACTTTCCAATTCTCTTCTAAAATCTTTCTGATCCGAAAACAGTCAGAACTCATTTCAAAAGAACAATAATATCCAGGATTTGTCGATTTACTTAACTGAGTATCAACTTCATTGTCTTTTTTATAATTTTTAATAATACCCTTTGTCAGTATTGGTGGAAAATGTGAAAACCGCTTATTAAAAATCTCAAAACCAGTGTCCAATAGAAACTTTTCATCATAACCCCTGTGAGCAAATAAATGCACAATATGGTGAAATTCATGTACGACGTCCGTTTCCCTAGTAGTCATACGGCTGGCTCTTATAAATTGTCCCCTGGGAATGTTTTTAATAATATATTTTGGATGTCCACTGGTATAATGTAGGTATCCATTAGTAAAAGTTCTTTTCCTGTATATTTTACTGTGAAAACAATTATCAAAATGATCCCACCAAATATGTACGTCCAAATAATTAACAGATAAACCTAAATCACCTAGTGTGAATTTAAGAAAACCATTTTTAAGCGGTTTTCACATTTTCCACCAATACTGACAAAGGGTATTATTAAAAATTATAAAAAAGACAATGAAGTTGATACTCAGTTAAGTAAATCGACAAATCCTGGATATTATTGTTCTTTTGAAATGAGTTCTGACTGTTTTCGGATCAGAAAGATTTTAGAAGAGAATTGGAAAGTTATTCAAGGAAATCCAGATATTACCAAAGTTGTTGGTTCTAAACCTAATTTTGTGTTTAGGAAAAATAACACATTAAAAATGATTTTAGAGAGAACTAGTACTACCAACACAATATCTATTATTAGTAGTAAAAAAGGTATGTTTAGATGTAATAATTATACGGTATGTCGTTACATCTTTGAGGGGCCCTGTATTAATGTTGTTACATCTGAAAGAATTTTAGAGGTGCCAGGTTATGTTAACTGCACAAGCAGTGGGCTTGTATATATTGCTCTGTGTTCCATTTGCCCAGCTTTTTATGTGGGTATGACCACAAGAAGTTTGGGGAAATGCATTAAAGAGCATTTATATGCTATTAAGACAAAAAACTTTAACAACGCTTTATACAAGCATTCAACTTCTTGTGTAAATTTTAAAAAAATTTTATTTACTGTTTTAGAAACTTGTAAACATGATGGGAGAGCTGGGGACTTTAGGAACTATGTTGAGCAACGAGAAACTTTATGGCAGATTAGACTGCATTCAGACCACCCACCGGGATTAAATGAAGCAGTTAACTTAAAATGTTTTTTAAAACATCGTAAATTAACCATTCCCAAACATATTGACAGAAGAAGTTTACTAGAGTTATTGCTATAAATGTATTTTTAAATGGTTCAATGAAATATTTTTGTGTTTTGTTTTTTGTTATTTTCTTTTAAATTTTAATGATTTATTTAACTAATTAAGTGACGTATTAATTGTTTGATGTATTTAAATCCTTTGTGTGGTTACGTTCATTGTTTTCTGATGAAGTTTTGGTGACGAAAGCGGATATTAAATTCATTATACGCTACTACTGTGATTTATTCAAGTTGTGTCCTGCTGAAGCTTTTTCTGCCGTTCTGATTGATTATTTTTAGTTTTATTTGGCTTTCCTTTTATGCGTGGTATGGGCCAATGTTGATGTAATGTGTGTGGGTATGTGTTAGCCCTAGGTGTCTGGATTATGTGTGTGTGTCTGCATGCACACAGTTCTACCATGTGGCTGCCATATACGGGTATTTGTGGGACAGCCACAGACTGTACCTGCGAGGCTTTACAGATCACCGTCTCTGCCATGGATATGGTACCTGTGCCTGGCAGGGGTGCTACTGACACTATCAGGTACTAAGCCAGACTGGGTACTATCCCCAGAGGTAGATGGATGTACACTGGATCCAGGTCCCTGCTGGGACTGTCCAGAGCCACGTTGCATGTGATCTTCTAGGACATTCTATGGATAGCCCACCCTCAACATTGCTGAGGCTGGTACTGGCACTATGGGAGCGACTGTGGCTTGAGGGACGTCTGTGGTGACTGCCAGCTGCTGATGTTTCTGGCATACGTCAACGACTCAACCGTCCCGCACTGTCCTGACACATGGGCATGACATTGTGGAGGACATCTAATGTCTCTCCAAAACATCTATCAGTGACCTCAGTGTAATTACGGATGGCACCAGCTAGGTCACGGATACTGTCAATTATGGCAGTGTTATTGTGCCCTCTGTGCCCTTAGTCACTGTCTGGTGTACCGTTCCATACGTGCCTGTGCCTTCATGACAGCCTGGAACATGCGTGAGGTTGTTAGACCTGTGGCATGTCTGCCAGTGGCATGATGAGCAGCAGTGCTCCGATGAGAACCCCCGGACATCTGCCTATGTGGTACCCTTCCAGACATCTGGGTATGGCTGCTGTGTCGGGATGCATGTGCCATGGATACCACACTGTCCTGGCCAATGCCGACTGTATGCTGTCCCTCAGCTAAGGACATTGGTGATGGATGTATTGGCAGTATGACTGTGTGCATGGATGGAGTGGACACTTGTGTACTGTCGATTGGTGGCCAAACGACAGACCCTGGCAAACATGCCTGTGCCTCAACACACCTATCATCATTATCACTATTTTGCTCAGTGACATCAGTTTCCCTGCTGCAGTGAACCAGCCCAAAGTAGGCACCTGTAAGAGGAAGACAGGAAACACACTTTACGACTGTACATGATGTCGGCACACATGCACACATGAACACATGCACACGAATGCACTCCTCACTAAAACAGACACACACACACACACACATACACACACACCACCAGCAATCCAGAACGTACTCAATAGTGGGTGATGGTGGGGTACAGTATCACAAAGCAAACAGTGATATCACACGTGTCAGCATGCAGGATGTATGTTGCTCAACAGCATGCAGTGCAGGTGTAGACAGCCCTTGCTAATAACAGTATACATGGCTTTGATGCATGTGTGTTGTTGTTCAGTGATTGGCCTCACCCTGGAACGCAATGTGTACATGGACACAACATTGCTGTGTAAGTATTAAAAGCTTTGCAATGTCCTGTGCACCATCACTCACAGGTATACATACCATGGCTGGATGTGTATCTGTGTGTCACATAGATATCCATTTCTGATTAGAGCTTCTGTGTCTATAGCAGATAAATGTGGACACAGGTTTAGCACATGCATGCTATGTATACACACAGGATGAGTGGTGCATGTATACCTGATGGAATACCATTGCTCAACATAGCCATTGTACAGTGGTTATGTTGGGTGTAGGACATATTGTGGCCATGCCAGTACCAGCCATGACATGGCATGCTACAACACAACTGCAACATTAAACATCACACATACGCAGTATGTGTCATGTGACTTATACACTCAATAGCATTACAAGGCATATATGTGTCATTTTGTACAAAAGGTGATTGCTATGCATATTGTGTATTGGTCCATATGTGTATGTGTGCACACACACAACATTGAGGTGCACAGCAGTTAATGCTATGTATAGTACTGTGGCCACTGTAACTGGATGGGGTGTAATACCATGAGCCATCATCATGCAGCATCATGTGGTCACTCAAGGCTACTAATGTGTGCCAGACCAGCACATACCATGCTGTACCAGAACTGCTGTACCATGGCTACATTCACCATTTCACAGCCAGTTTTTACATGGGTTTGTATGGTGCCCAATAGGGGGCATTGCCTAACATGAATGTGTTATGTGTTGAAGAGTGTCGCACAGCCACATGAGAGGCATCAGCCCCTCAGGTATATTATGTGTGCTGTGCAGATGACATTTGGGATACTGGAGTGTGACCTTACAGCGGGTGTCTGAATATGCCATGTGTAGCATGTGAACGTGTACCACATATGACAAAGTTGTGTATGTTGTGTGCATGTGTATTGCCTCTGCATATCCAATATCCACTACAGTGTTGCCACAATTGTGTGGGATGCTCTGTGTATTATGTGTTTTACGCAGCTACCCACATTACTGGGATGTGCATAGTCTCACAGCAAACATGCACAGCATGCATTATGCATAGGTGTGTTATGTGTACATGGCCTACAGCTCACCTATGACATGCACATTTAATTAGTAATATTAAATGTAGAACACACTCACCAGCATGGGTCTGCTGCCTTGCTGTCACACCAGGGGGACCTACAAGGATATGAGACAGTTTGTCAGTGGCAACAACTGTGGCATTGCTACTGTGTGTCTGCAATCTTACAGTAGTACAACGGTTGACAGTCACAGGCCTACAGATTACATTCCTAATTATTAGTATTGCACAACACTAGGCACCACATCCTCTAACTACACAGTACACATCTCACATGAGCATGCTCTACCAATATAGGCAACAGTAATGTACAGCTATGCCATGCTACCTGCACGTTCTGTGTCAAATTGCTGGGTGGCTCCGGCCTCCATGATGATACATGTTGCTTGATGTTGTTGCTGTTGGCCAGGAACCACCTGGCTCAGGAGCAGCTCCTCCACTCTGGAGAGGGGGGATGGATGGGTACCCCACCACCTTTGGCAAGCTGTTGTCTACGGATATCTGACGCACGCTGACGGACATGTCTAATTAAATCACTGCAGTGATGGCGTACCCGCTCATATGTCCGGTTATGCATGCCTATGTCATTTACCCTATGGACAAGATCTTGCCGCAGTGCAGTCCGCTCATACTGGTCCTGGCTGGTTCCAGAGAACAGCAGGGCATAGCGCTGCACCAGGCTTGCTGTATCAGTTCCTCCTCTGCCATGCTGTAGGTGGGGTTATGACGGTGGGCCATTACCCTGGAAGACAATGAAACAATATGTGTGATCATGTGATGTGGCACACTTAATATTCTAAAGTACAGATATCAATGAACTGCCATATATAGCAACCTATTGGCTGTCAGAGGATACACACTTTCAATACCACATATCCGTGCTCAGCCCACAACTGCCTGACAGTGCCTGGCACACTCTATATATCAAACCATGTTTTGCACAGCAACAAAGATAAGCCAGTATGTAAGACTATACAACAGTACATGGCACACTGTATGCGACACAATGCACCACCTAGCCACAGGAGGTATATATCAAGCTAATGCATCAGGAAATATGTATTCCATTGCAATGATTTTAAAGTCCAGTTACAGTATTACCAGTATATCACACTAGTCGTTGATGGCAAAACCCTGCCTAACATATGTGCACATTCATTAATATAGGTGGCATACTGCTGTACTAGACTATACATGTTGCTAGATACGCACTTATATCCTGTAACACACATATGACCGAGGCCATGGTACAGGCATACCCACACACACATTAGACATACATACCAGACACAAAGGTATGGCAACCCAGATGACCTTTACCTGTGTACCATACAGTACTGTGTGTCAGTAGTTACAAAGCCTTATGCCTGAGGTATGTAATCTGTGAGGACTACAGGGAACACACAAAACAGTGGTTCCAAGAAATGTGGACATACACCATACTGTGCTGTGTAGGCATACAGCTTCAGGTAGTACTACAGTTCATACATGAGTTGGATTCACCAGCAGTAACACTCAATAAGCATACATGTACTGCTTTAATTTACAGTGGGACACCCCAGTCAACACCAAGGGACTATGTCAGACCATATGGCATACTGCTTTTTCTGCCTAGTGACTGCATACACATCTTTTGCTGGGATCACAGCTAGGACACATAATACCATGACTGAAACAGTTTCCCACTAAGTTATCACACATATACAGAACTCTGACACATTCACCAACACATTCACCATCACACTCAGTCAACCTCACATAGCAATTATTGCAACAAGTACATGTGGGTGTGTATCGCTTCATAGGTAGGTAATAGGCTATTGGCCCTAGGGCCTATAGAAGTCTAGCCATATGCTACCATGGCCTTTGACACACAGGTAAGTACGTTTCACGTGGTCCTGTCAAGCAGAGCCACAGAGGTGATTCCCGGGGTGTATTTCCTATCTCCCATACATTCATCAGGATTATTTCTGATGACAGCTAATTAGGGGCTTTGTTTGCTATTGATAGGTGGCTTGTTCCAGAGTATGGGATGTCTCTGAGATAGGGATCTATCCCTCCAGCATGTGCTGTCTATTGAGGTCACAAGGTTTAGGTCCCTAGAGCATGTAGCTCATAGGGATTGTGATCTGTCTATGTGGAGCATGTCCAACAGCTCTGGGTTTGACATAGCTTAGTATGTTAGGCAGAGGTCACTTCTGTGTAGGCGGTATGCAACACAGTCTAGCTCTGGGTTTGTGAAATGGTCTACATAGGGCATCTGTTTGAGGCTGGTATTACTCTTTGTGAGGTATGTGTGTGTCGTTTCCAGTTGCTGTAGATGTCTTGTGAGGTACACGCCGCATGGGGCATTGTACTCTATAATGGGCTTTGTGTGATGAGTAGAGGGGAACACTGACCTATATTTCCCTGGATGACACACCTTTTGTGATGACGTGTGCCACATAGACAGTTGACATGACTAGTGTGGCACTGTGATTATCAAAGGGGTGACTACTGTCCACCTGTGTCCCATGGTCTCTTATCACACCTTCGGTGTTAAGTAGACTACCACCGCATTGGGCATTGTACTCTACAATGGGCTTTATGTGTGAGTAGAGGGCAACACTGACCTATATTTCCCTGGATGACACACATTTTGTGATGATGTGTGCCATGTAGACAGTTGACATGACTAGTGTGGCACTGTGATTATCAAAGGGGTGACTACTGTCCACCTGTGTCCCATGGTCTCTTATCACACCTTCGGTGTTAAGTAGACTACCACCTATGTGGTAGTTCATGGGTACAGAGTATTTGCAAGAAGGTATGCCAATGCAGTGTCAACAGTAAGCTTGGGTCCATGGCTTTGTCACCAGGCATCTGTTCCAGTAAATATGACCCTGTCTCTCTCTCTCTCTCTAAAGATATATATATATATATATATATATATATATATATATATATATATATATATATATATACACAAACATATATATATATATATATATATATATATATATATATATATATATATATATATATATATATATATATATATATATACACACACACACACATACATATAAACATCCATTGGTGTACATATAGATATACATATAGGCACATATACAGTCCACCTTTCATGGTGGGGATATCAATTATGCAAATGTTGTGAGGTATACTGTTATGTCATAATATTGCACAGTGTTGTGCGGAATGCAGTGAAGGTGTTCTCAGCCCATGTAGATTTAGCAGGCCTCACTGGCTGCAACACTACAAACCTGACGAATCATACCCACAGTGTTTAACCACCACATGTCATATAACAGCACTGTATGCTGCCTTGTTTGCCACACACTACAACCTACATAGACATATGCACATAACAACCTTCAACAACATATATATGTCCACCCTTCACAAACAGTTGCAGTATGTCCCTTGCTCTATGTACATGTACAGATGCTAATATATCTGACACAGACAGATCTCTCTGTATCTGTGTGCCATACACACACAAGGTCCACACTGTTGTAAGTTCGTGTACCTCACGGCTGACCTGTTGGGCCTTGCTGCAACATGAACAGGTGTCACATGTGAGCACACAGTAATATTAGAGGGTGTATATATAGCTGCGAATGCTAGATTAACATACTAGCCTGGTACAGCTGTTGCCAATGTTAAGCTCACATTAATATGACTATCATGCATTTGTTACTCTGTCACATCCATGTTTATATAACTGTATGCGCTACTTCCACAAACAGACATTGTACACATTACTGTACAGAACACAGATAACATGGATCAGATGTTTGATATTTAATGCTGAACTACATGTCACAGTCATACCCCACTGCACACAGCTACACACTGATGTCTCCATGCCAGTAGTTATGCAGGACATCTGTGCATAGATACGTACTGCTACCACATATGGATGATTCAAACTATGTAGAGTACTCTTCATAAACATCTACTACATGCCAGTAAATACATAGCTGTTACATACCTTACCTTTGTAAGTGTTCGTATTCCTCTGTTTCGTGTGCTTTGTAATAGCTTTTATTTTTATAGCTTATGATTTACTTCAATATATATTTTTTATTTCAATATGATTATTCTTCTTTTCAATATATTATTACTTTTGCAATATTATTTTTTCAATATATTTTTTTAAATATTTTTTTTTCAATATGAGATGGGTTTTTTTGCAATATATTTTTCTTTTCAATATACTTTTTTTCAATATATTTTTTCAATATATTTTTTTCAATATATTCTTTTAGTTTTTTTTTTTTTTGCTATTTATTTCTTTTTCTTTCAATATATTTGTGGTTTATCTGTTTATTTTTTCCTGCTGCTGTTGGTTGCATCTGTACACCCGTCTGTCTTTCTCGCTCTCTCTCTCTCTCCCTCCATACTTGCAATGAAGTGGTAGCATGTGTGGACAGCAAGTACAGCCTGCTTTTATAGGCATCTGCACATGTGCATGCGATGGCCTTTGCACCAATTGGTGGCCACCATTTGGCAATTGCATGCAGCCTGCTGTGTGGTACTTGCAGTACTCACTGTCATAGCAACCCAATACTATAAATTGCTAAGTCAGGTAGGCGTAGCCCTTTCAGCTTTCCAAAGTGGGGACCATGCTTGTTTGCTGTGGACACCGTTGTGTAAGTCACAAGGTTGGTATACTTCTCATAACTGATGCTAGGGGTGTAGCCAGTGATTTGAATGTTGTACTCAGACCTGAATGTTGCCACTTCCAGTACACAGTTGACAGTGTAGGATTGTACTCACCGCTACAAATGCTAACACAAGATACATGGGAGTATGTATTTTCTTTTTTACTTATACAATTAGCTGGCATACATAAGTAGTTATTGAGATGTTTTCATTTTGCATATGAACTGTTTGGGAACTGCTGTACTGTGGATATAAATGTACTCACTTCTGCACAGTTTGTGCTTTTTCTTTTGCTGACATTATCACAGGATGCTCATGAAAACTGGACAATTCCAGCACTGAGTATGCCTACCTACATTCTTGCTGTTCCTTGAACACACTGGTATTTTGTACATTTGGGTGGGGGTTGTCCTGCTATGATACTGTGTGGGGGTTGTAAAGTGCTGCTGTAACATTATTTACTGCTAGAATGTCTGGTTCTGTTATTGCAGTCATGTAATGCAATTCCACAACAACTGCTGGTAAAGTTCCACAGAACAGGTTTTGTGTTATGGCATTCCTATATTTCCTTTACATTCACATATTCTGATGCATGATATATATATTTCAGCAACAACCTGTTGTAGATCTATTGTGGCTTAGTGGTACTTTATGCAGTCTAGTGTGTCCAAGGTCCAGGGTTCAAGACTGACAGTGGCGTTTTATTTTGCTGCTGAGCAGAACAAGGCCCCTCATATGCAGGGTGACTAAGACACTTTTAAGCAGTTGTAAGCGGGTTTGTGCGGGTTTGTGCAAAGCTTAGCAATACTTAGCTAAGTGCACACAAGCGCACACTCGCGCAAACACGCTTACTACTGCTTAAAAGTGCTTACTCACGCTAACCCCCGCACTCATTTCTTTGAAAGAAAATAAAATGGGGAGATAGGAAAGTGGTGAAAAAGGGGCACAAATAGGAAAAGACAGTAGGGAAAACAGCTCGGGATGTGCAGGACGGGTGTATGGAAGGTCCATAGCTGCCCATTTCTTTAACAGCAACAGTTGTGCATATACTAGTAATTTGGAGGGAAATTTGAAACCTTCCACCCCTGAGAGAGGGGTGAGGACAACAAAGTATGTTGTACTGCCAATTGAATTTCAGTTTCTGTGTCCAGCAGACATTTGTGCAAAATGGGCAGCTATGTATGGGGCGTAATTTTTTTGTGGGAGCAGATTGCCCATTTTTTCTTTTTTTTCAGGTGAGAGTGGAATGTGGGGTAGGGGAAGTAGGTATATTTTGAGAGGTAGGTTGGGGAGGTAAACAGACAAGACAAACAAGATGCATACAGGGGCAGAATATGACACATGGGGTGGGTGAACACCACTGACTGGGAAGGATGTTTGAAAATCGCAAGCCCATGAGCCCACAGATGGCAACAGTGGAACTGAGATCCCCACCCCATGGGCAGTCACCACTGCACCTTCACAGCCCGGAGGGTGGCTGTGCTGGGGGCTGTGTAGGAGGGGCAGGCTCACCCATGAGTCGTGCCACTCTGCCTCGAGCTGGCGTAGAGGATCAGCGACTGAACGCTCGATCTCCCTACGCACCACAGCCAGGACCGTTTGGAGGGTGATAGGTGGCCCTCCTCTGGCCACACTTGCAGGGGGGGACGAGCCCCATCCCCTGCAGCGCTTCCACCCGAAGGTGGCACAGGGCCAATGGAGGAGGAGGAGGTCCCGGGCTGGGCACCGGACCTGCTGGTGCCAGGTGCCATCGCCAGCTGAGGTGGGACAGGTGGGTCCGCTGGGACCGGCCTTCCCATACATTCTGTGTTTAGGAGAATTTAATGACAGTATGGGTTGGTAACAGCCAACAGCATTCCAAATTAGTTGTAACAGCATACAGTAATATTCCCATTAACCCAACACACCAGAGTTGAAACAGTTGAACCGCAAGCATAACACATGCATATATAGAACAACAGTGGACATTCCAACAAGCAGGATTGATTGGTGGCAACAGGCCACCAAGATTGTGGTGTTTGAATAGGGCACATGCATCAAAGTAAATGCAGATGTTTATAAACCAATAGGACATATGTCCCAACAAATGTTTTGAGATTACACATACCCATTGAGGTGTGGAATTGCATTGTTTATGCACATAAAGTAGGGTGTAAAAATATACCTCCATTAACAACTTATATGTACTTATAGTTTACACTACATTCCTATTGACTGCAGGTATATATCCCCTACATGTATTATTACACTAGGCAATGTCCATTACATTGTGAAATGTGTTTTGCTAGTTCCTTATACACCTGACCTGTATCTGACATACAAACTGTCCAGGATGCAGATGTTACTGCTAAGTATTTATATATTTTATTTATATTTATATGTCTACATATCTGGACGTGTTCAGGTGACATTATCAGTTATATTTTAACAGCCCCCTACATTTCTAGCAGCACACTGACATTTCTGGTGAACACAATAACAAGCTACTCATGTGCCAGATTTACCTGTACATGTCAGCCTTGAAACAACAGTTGAGGACTGTATACATGCTTAAGAGATGCTGGCACTCCCTTCATCCACTTTCTATGGGCCTACCCAAGTGTGGGTTGACCGCACTTAATACAACACTACTATTTCTATACTGCAAGAGTACATCACCATTTCGAAGAAAGTGACACGGACACACTACAGGAGTTATACCTTTATTAATTACATTACACACTTTTCTAGTGGCTCTCTCATTTATTTGATATTACAGTGCATGCAGACATCTTATTCAAGATGTATTATACCTTCATTTATGGTTTACGACACTCTTTTTCAGGCTCTCTCACTTATTTTATATAACAATACATGCAGAGAAATAATTATTATACCTTAATGGGTTACAACACTCTTGTTCAGGCTCTCTCACTTATTTTACATAACAGTACATGCAGAGAGGTTATTCAAGCCTTATACCTTTATTATTGGGCTACGACACTTTTTGTCAGGCTCTCTCACTTATTTTATATAACAGTACATGCAGAAAAATTACTAACCTACCTGGTGGCACAGCCTTAGCAGCCTATCTGCATAGGCTTGCTGATTCGCAGCACGGACACCTGCAGCTGTGAAGTAAATGAAGTGATTTTGAGACATATACATATCCATACTATCGACTACACTAGCAATTTTTATATACTTCATTCCATGGTTACCTACACAGTAGTGGGGCATTTTGCATCCCACTGGCCTCCTGTATCCATTGGTTTAGTTGGTCCTGCTTGCGTCTCTTCAGGTCTGCATGGTGGTGTCTGACCTGCTCACCAGTCTGAGGGACGCCTGTGGCACTGGTGAGTTCATGAGCGAGATGGTTCCAGGCTTCTGCTTTGTATTCCGTGCTCTGGAACTGGCCCTGCAGAAGTCTAGCATCATGATGATGGACGAGGAGCCAAGCCATCACTTTTGACTCCTCAATGCCCCACCGTTGTGCTTGGAAGCAAGAGCCCTCTCCGACACCAGCCATTTCTGCCTGCAGATGGGAGTTGCAACTAGTTACGGCAAGTATTCCTGCCTATGGAGCTTAAATATGCCTCATTTCCTGCACTTATTTGTGATTGGCCGGATTTGAAAATTCTCAGCTGAGTGCACACCTGCTTAGCACTGGGTAGACTTTGATTAATATGTATATGTGTGTTGACAGTCCATGAACATCAAATGCTGTCCTGGCTTAGTGGATCAGTACTGTGATTATGGTGCACACTATCCCGGGTTTGAGACCTGTCATTGCTTTTTATTTTACTACTGGCCTGACTGGTAGGGGGTGTGGCTGTGTTTAGCCGACTTTGCTTAACTTTGCCTAACGTTGCTCTACGTTTATCGACTTTGCGCTAGTTAGTGCGGTGAGCAGCTATGCGCAAAGCTATTGTGCTAGTTAAAGCACTGCTAAGCTATGAGCAATTATACTTAAATATGCTCAATACTGGTAAACTTTGCTTAGCAGTGTTTCACACTGCTTAAGATACATTACGTATGACTTTATCAGTATGCATGTCCATTTCACCTTCTTATATATATATATAAAATATCGTTCACTACTACATAAGCCATTTCAATGCATTGTACTAATATTTAAAAGGTAAATGTCAGGAATTCATTTTATGCACAGATTTACTACAGAAAATGGGAAGGGGAGTGGTGGGACTCGAACCGGGAATGCCTCCTCTATGTGCGAAGGCTCTACCACTTAGCTATTTGGCTTAATTTGCATATAAATAGTTTATTATCCTCTTTGATGTCTGAACTGCTAACTGTAGCTAAGCAATGGGTAAACCCGTGCACACATGTGCAAATACGGGCAGCTATATCGGGAAGGAGGAAAAAAAAATGGTTTTACATTTTATTATATTTGTACACGGGTTTGGAATGTGGGGGAGTGTTGTGTTGGAGATTTACACATTTGAGTGGACTCGCTCATGTCTGGTGGCACTTGCAGGGGCGTGGATATTTGGACTGCTCGGCAGTCTGACACACACCCTGCACTCGTGCACGCTCCATGTTAGCCTTAGAGTTGAGTCACCGTGCCCTCATGCATATGCATGACGCGCTGACGTCATACTCTTAGACTGCAGTCTTCGAGTAAGACTTAGTCTTACATGGAGGATTAGTGAATCCCGGCCAGTACCTTAATTATTACAGTGTAGCAAAGACGTTTTCTTTACAGGCAAGTAAGTAGAGTTATTTAGAACACATTCCACATCCATTTGTTTAAAATTTACCATAAGAGTGGTATATTCTTCTGTCCTGTAGTTCTTTCGAGCTGTAGCACTTGTTTAGCCTTCCAAATGTTGTTTTTGGATCAAAAGATATGAAAAGAGTTGTCTCAGGCAGGATTTACTTTGAAGAGACGCAGAAAGGTGGATTTTGCCTGGTCAGGTGTTTCCAAGGATATTTTTTCTTTGTAATAAAATGTTAAAGTTGCAGGATATCTCATTTGGAAACAAATCTTTTTTTCAATGAGGTAATTGCAGTATTTGCTGAGTTTCTGTCGATTTTGTTTAATTTGTAAAGGAAGATCTTGAGTAATCATAATTTTATGTGCTCTCCATGTAACATTCTTTTTAATCTTATAAACTGACAGTATCTGTTGAACATTGCTGAATTAAACAGTCTGATATACATTTGTCTAGGAAGATCACTTGTTTGTGTATGCTTTATAGCTCTGTGAGCTCTTTTGATCACTATCTCACCCAGGAGATCTTTATTAGTCAGAAGAGAGCTTAGTATTTCTTTTATTATTGGAATAAGTTGTGGATTATCAAAGCTCTCTGGAATACCTCTTATGATAAAATTATTTCTCCAGCTTCTAGCTTCCAAGTCTAACATTTTTTGCTGTAATTCTTTAATTATGGTGTCATTGGTTTGTGCTTTTGGTTGCAGTTCATTTATTTTTAGCTCATTGTCCATAATTTTAGCTTCATTTTGTTCAAGCCTAAGCACAATTTGGTCCAGAGTAGAGCCAAATGTAATTATCTTATTAGAGAAACCCTGCACTTCTGTTCGTAAAGGTTGTAAATCAGTTTTCAGATCCTCCAGTGTTAAAGGTTGTTCCTGTTTTAATCTTTGAGACATTTTACCAGCTTCTTGTTGTTGCTTGTTAATTTTTTGCCTTTTAGAAGTGGTTTCTTTCTCAGGAGTAGTAATTGCAGACAGTTTGTTTTTTGTGATTAGTTTCCATCCGATCTGGCTGATTCTCCATTAATCTTGTATAGTTAGATTCCTAGTAGTAGTGCAGAATTTTAAATGTTAAGTCTTGTTATGAAAGTTGTTTTTCTTGTTACTTTCCTCTTATTAGGCCTGTTAGTCTTGAAGAATCCACACCATACGGTTCAGGGCTCTGTTTCCAACAAGTAATTATTTTTCCTTCAGAATGAGAGAATTTTTGAAAAAATAAAGAAGAAACAAGTAAGTACTCGCATTTCTGCTTTAATCCATTTATGTTTGATATACTTTTCCTAAGCGATGCGCTGGTTTGAAGTCAGATTATAGTATAGGAATGCAGGAGCTGCACTGTCAAGTGTTCTTACAGGCTGTCCACCATTTTGGAATCTGAATGGGTCTGTCTTGTAGTGCTAAAGATACCCTAGTCCCTTGTCTGTTGGTTAATATATGGTTTAAGATTCTTTGGCTGACAATGATAATTGCATTCATTGTTGTAGGAATACTGCACCTACTCCTATTTCTGTGCTTTGTTAGTTATAATCCTTTTCCCAAGGCTTCTTTGCAGAGTAATCAAGACTAGCACTACCTCACAGCTATTAATTCAGGTTAGCTGCAGCACAAAACTTTCATTGTGCTTAAGTGCATAAAGCATCACTAGAGTTAGTGTGCTATTCATTGGAAACTGAACACTGTGACTGAACTTACGGTCAAACTATCATGGAATTTATTTGTACTGTGAGCAGTGTAGAATTCATATAGGGAATGTGTGCATGGAAAATAGTTTATTTTGATAGAATGAATAATTTCAGTTATTAATTACTGTTGTGGGAATTAGTTCAATGGTGAAGCTTTTTTTATTAAACTAAAACATGTACAGATTTGTTGCAAGTAACCACCAGATATGAGTGTGTATACTATAAAGAAGGATTGTGTATAGTGTAATGGGAAATAAATACATTAATGTTAATACTGTACCTGAGCTGTCAGAGTAAAGATTAGTGCCAACAGTCTCTTGTAGACCTACATGATTTAGTGAATGTATTTGTAACAATGGAGTTAGAAACAGGCATGGAAATGCAGGTGAGGAAGTAGCCAAGCTGATTAATGAGTTGTATACATGTTTTCATGGATTTACGTTGACAGGTCTTATTAAACTTTTACTGAATTACAGATGTATGTAAACGTTAAAAAAATGCTATTATAACTGCCATTCCACTCTTAAGAATTTACATGCATTTTAGTGCTGAAACTGACCACAGCACATTGCTATTTTAAGTAAGGGAATTTTGATCATACTTACTTTCTCTTGTAAAAAAAAAATAAATCTGCGTTTATTGGACTTTAAATGAGTTAGTATTTTTTTTTTTCAGTTATGATATAATGACAATGCCATGCAAATGTATTCTAGACATAATGTGCTGGATTATCTTTCCTGAAAATAAGTCATTTGTCTAATCATAGTATAAAACAAGTATAATAAACTAGACTCGATGTCAAATACCTGTAATTAATTCCTTGGATTTGGTGAGTATGCTTAAAGGTTCTCTGACAGTTCTCCTTTGAGACTTCTGAGTAAACAGTTCAGAGAATTATTCTTGAATACTCAGCAACAAAATCTATTTAAGACTGTCATTATGCTATAAGTGATTTAAATGTAGTCAAGTGTTTTATATGGTCATGCCACATTGCTATTGTCAGAACAGGGAGTTTTGATGGTGGCATCATCCTGGTGACAAAGTCCCCGTTCTGGAGAAATGCATATTATTTTCACCTCCCTTCTGGTGACACTACACCTGTATTCTGAATGTGTACTGCTTTATTTACTCTAAAACAAATGTCACAAAACACCATAATAATAACAAAAAAATAAAAATAAAAAACAAGTATAATGTAGCCTACTAGATTGTCATTGTCAAATAAGTGTGTAAAAGTCTGCATTCAGTAGCTATATGAAGGGATTTTGATGGTTTCCCTTACAGTAAATCTTTCAAAGAATTATACTTGATTAGTCCTGTAGAAAATGATCACTAGAACAGCAATCTAGCCTTTAGCAGTTTTGATGCACCTCAGTGCTGATATTGGTAACACTACTTTGTCATTCTCAGTACAGGGAATTTTGATGGTATCATATTTTCACCTACATAAATTTCCCTATTTATGAGATGTTTATATATATATATATATATATATATATATATATATATATATATATATATATATATATATATTTACTTCTGATAAAATAGGTTAATTACAAACATATTATGTACATTTGCAGCATTCCTCACTTTTATCAGAAGACCTGTTTCAACCCTGCTGGAAAGTGCAGTTTGGTAGTTTGACATATTCTAATTGTCATGTGGATGTACTGATGAAAATTATAAAACTAAAATACTTTCACAGTTTATTTTTTTAACAAAAAAAAATCTTTATTAAACCATCACTTACAACATAGACAGTCATACATTTATATAAATGAAAACAAGCCACACCAACACAATCCTAGTTGCAAGCATTTTTCATCACAAACCATAATGAGACACTCCCAGCTGCAAACATTATACATCACTTACAATCTACCCAATAATTTTCAGTCAAACATTACATAGCTCATTTAAGTCCTGCCTTCTTTTAAACCTCATTCCTCCCCTGCATGTATTGTTCCCACAATTCCCATTTTTTCTTGTGCAGTTTGCTCCTACCCTTTTCTAAAGATCCCAATTCCAATTGTTTTATCTCCTACTATATTCACTACTTCTACTATAGTTGCCATCATAATTAGACACAGCAAGGTTTTACCATGTCAAGGCAATTCCAACACTTTCATAGTTTCTAATATTTTTTGAAGGACACCTCCAGGTGTTCAGCTACAGACCATACTTATGTTTTGCTTTGTGGTACAGAGTTGAATAAAAAGTTCAAAGTTGAATTTGACTGCCAGTGTATAATTCCTTTTTTTATTTCTGTGGACGTTTTATGTATGCAAATATCTGTTTTGTGGACAGATCAGCCATGGTTTGAAGTTCTTATATTAAGACCATGATATAGTTAGGATTTTTTTTTTTTGCCTTATGTGTTTGCCCCATGAGTGAAAGGAAGATGGACAATGACCATGTTTGCTGTGACCTATAGTGGTAACTTATTCCACTGGCAAGGAATATGTTGAATTTTAGAGCCTATCTCTCCAGTGCGTCTTGATTATTTATTAGTGTGATTTAGGCCTTAAGTGTTTTTTGCAGGGCCACTGGTTTTGCAAAGAAAAAGGAGATTAAATAGGATTTGATCTTTCATGGTTCAAAAAGCGATACAGGGGTCACCCCTCAGCAACCTGTATACTATTGAGTATGAGGAAAGTTGTCTGAATCTATCAGCGTAGGCGAAGAATTTAAGACCTTTACATTTCTTGGTTAGACATCTTTACAGAATTTCCATTTGAGTGATATGGTTGGATTTGTACATACCAAAAGCAGGCCTTGTATTAAATGATGGGTCTGGTAAGGGAAGCATATTGATACTAATCTGATGAAAGAGAAGAAATACTATTTTCAACAATTTTCACTCGCAGACTGTCTCAGAAGAATATCTTCTCTTTGATAGTGTACATACCTCCTTTGTTTTCCGTAACTGTAAAGAAGACACATATTTTTCCACAAATAAAAGTAATGATCTTTCTTTCAGACAGAAATAATCTTCTCCTCAATACATACATTCAGTCTATCACTAACAAGCCAGGTTAGTGATTGTTAAACTGGGATCAAATAATAGCAATAATCACTTTAATCACAGACTGAATCCTTGCCCAAATCAAGAATAACTACTCTGATTTAAGAATAATAATATTCATTTGTTAAGCAAGTAGGTCCACTGAACACCCAGTTCTGGGGGGAGATCTGGGAGCAATGTCTTGTTAATTGGCTTGCTCAAGGTCACATAATACGCACATGACAATTGAGGAAATCACAGTGTACCTCAGGAACTATAGTTTACAAACT
>NC_056733.1:1745534333-1745551833 GCF_019279795.1 Protopterus annectens
TGTTTGTATTTACTTTTTTAAATAACCTGCAAGAAAAAAAGTGTTACTGAAGATCAGAGCATCTAATTCCTGCATAGACTAATGATGTAAAAACACAAGTACACAGTGAATGCTATTGCTTGTACAAGTGATGCACAAACTTACCTTGTATAATAATATGCTGTGATTTAGCTAACCATTTCCTGTTGTTGTATGAAAGAGAGAACTGAGACAATGTAATAATGCATTACATTTAACTGACAGTCAAGAGGAGAAGGTAAACACTTGTACCACACCACACTCATCACATAGTCCCACTAAACCTACACCACAAAAATCCACACATAGAAACACAAAAGCATTCGCGGAGGCTCTCAATAATAATTTTCTCAAGCAACAGAGACCTCCAAAGCAGAAACGCAAGCAACCTTCACCCCCCCAACACAACCCAAATGACACATAGTCCACAGACTCAGTGTGCCAATAAACCACAGCCCATAAGGCAAAACAACATACCCAACACACTAGTCATAGGTGACTCTATAGTCAGGCACACTGATGTCCCACTCACCAGGCTAAACAAGGAGAAGGTTACTGTCAGCTGCCTGTCAGGTGCCAGGATCCGCCACATAACCCACACACTCAGGTCACTCCACAAGTACAAATATGACTGTCATTGTCCGAGTTGGTGTGAATGACCTGAGATGTACCTCCCTGGACTACATGAAAAGAGACATGGAAGAGCTCTCTGATCTTATAGCCCAGGCAGGTATGACCCTAGCCCTGAGTAGCATCCTGCCATTTCCCAGAATGATGCCGCAGTACAAGGACAAAATTATTGACTTCAACAATTGGCTAAGGTTCTGGTGTCATTCTAAGGGGATCCAGTATCTATCTGCCTGGGATGACATGGTCAATAGACCACAATGCTTTTCCAGAGATGGCCTGCACCTGTCGCACCTGGGATTCTGGATACTGGCTAAGGGTCTTGACGCCCCTATAGTGCCTTTTTCAGGCAAGGTTCAAATGACAAATTCACCACTGTAACATGAAGAGGCAAGCAAAAACTGAGGGTAATGCTACTCAGTGCTAGAAGTCTAAATCTCAAAATGCACTAACTCGAGGCACTCCTTAAAATGGAGAACATTGATATCTGTGCAGTGACTGAGACCTGGTTCAAGGCTGTAGAGAGCACCCCTGCATTACCAGGCTATAACTCATACCACACTTTTTGGCCATCTAACCTGGACCAGAACACCAAAGGTGGAGGTGTGTCCATATTCATTAAGGATATCAACACCTCCAGGCTAGTTGCGCAGCATAATGCATCCGAGGTTATCCAAGTGCATCTAACTCTGGGCAAAACTGCAATCCAAACTGTTGCTTGCAACAGATCCACCACTATGCCCCAGGATTCCCACTCCTCTTTTCTTGATATACTGGAAAATATTAGGGTTCAACCAAACACCCTAATAATGGGCGATTTCTACTACCCCACCATTAACTGGGAAAACTACTCGTGGACCAACTCCTTCGCTCAACACTTTCTGGAATTCATAAATTCCAGTGCCCTGGATCAGCTTATCCACACCCCCACCAGGGGCAACAATATCTTAGACCTAGTCATTACCAACATGAGTGACCGGTGTTCCACACCTGAAGTCAACTCCTCGTAGGTCAGATCCGACCATAAGCTAATCACCCTAGATATCCACATCCCGCTCCTACCTACCATTAAGGAAACCACAATAAAAAATTTCTCCAAAGCCAACTTCATGCTTCTTAAAACAGAAGTGGCAAACTTCATGGATCGTGCTATCCCAAACAGAACCAAGACGCTATACTCCAAAAAAAGGAAGCCAATTTGGTGGTCCCCTGCCATGAACAAACTCTACAACAGAAGGAAGAAACTGTTGCAAAAGAGAGTAAAATCCCATGAGTAGAGGAGCTCCCTGGTCAGCCTCAGTAAGAAGCTGAGATCCCTTATAAGATCCTCCAAAGCTAGCTACAAAAACAAAATTGCCACTGATTCGAAGGGCAACCACAAAGCATTCTATAGCTATGTCAAGAATCTCAATGGCAACACCCAGATCTGCTCTGAGTTACAGCGCAACGGCACGAAAATTACAGAACCAACTGATATTGCCAACATCCTGACAGATAGGTTCAGTGCTAACTTTACCCACCTCTCACCCCCTAAAGGGCAAATATCTATACAGGAAGAATGCAGAGTCACTGTAATCACATCTATGCAGTTAAAGCTGCACTCTTTAAAACCAAAAAATACAGCATCCATGGGACCAGACAACATACCAGGCTCTGTTTTACATGAACTTCAGAATGAACTGGCTCCCCACCTAAGCGCCATGTTCAATCATAGTCTCACGTCAGGCTTTGTGCCCACTGAATGGCGCACAGCAACCATTATCCCACTCCACAAAGGGGGAGCCTCCACTCATCCTGGGAACTATCGCCCTATTAGTCTGACGAGCCTGGTCTGCAAGGCCATGGAACGTATCATAATGGAACCCATAAACAAAGACATTGGTAACCTCCAAACTCTGGACCCCACCCAGTTTGGGTTTGTGAAAGGCAGATCATGGCTTCTGAACCCGATCGACTTCTTTGAGGCAGTCACCAAAGCCATAGACGAGGGTAAGGTGGTTCACACAGCCTATCTTGACCTCGCCAAGGCTTTCGACACCACCCCCCCATTCTGGAATTATAGCTAAACTCACTAAACTAGGTATAAATCCCTACATCACAAGATGGGTGCCAAATGGCTCACTGACAGAACACACACTGTAAAAGTTGCAGACTCCAAATCTGACTTCAAACCAGTGACAAGTGGAGTACCACAGGGTACCACAGGATTCAGTCCTGGGACCTCCCTGTTTGGTATCTACTTCTCTGAAGTACAGACTAACACAGAAGGCCTCTGGCTAACAAAGTTCACAGATGACTGCAAACTAGGAGCCATAGTTGAGTCCCCAAATGATGTGGACATACTACAGAAAGGCCTCACTGAGACAGATGCCAGGTGTCAGAGGCATGGCCTCAAGCTCAATGCCAAAAAGTGCATTGTCATCCCCTTTGGTAAAAACTCTGTACTCATGAACTACCACATAAACGGCAGTCTACTTAATGCCAAATGTGTGATAAGAGACCTTGGGACCCATGTGGACAGTAGTCTCTCCTTTGATAATCACATCACCACAGTAGTCAGGAAATCCTATGTGGCACACCACATCATAAAAAGCTTCTCATCCAGGAAAAAGAGGTCATTGTTCCACTCTACTCGGCACTCATTAGATCCATTATAGAGTACAACGCCCCTTTTGGAATGTACCTCACAAGACATCTGCAGCAGCTGGAAAGGCCACAGAAGTACCTCACAAAGAGGATTACTGGCCTAAAACAGATGCCCTACACTGACTCTCTCAAAAACCTCCAGCTTTACTCTGTAGCATATCGCCTACTCCGGGGAGATCTCTGCCTAACATATAAAGCTATGTTAAACGCAGAGCTGTTGGAGATGCTACACCTAAAGAAATCCCAATCCCTCCGAGCTATACTCTCTAGGTACCTAAACCTTGTCACCACCATAAACAGGGCATGCTGGAGGATAGATTCCTGTCCAAGAGACTTCCTATACTCTGGAACAAGCTACTCATCTATGTCAAGCAAAGTTTCTCATTTGCGCTCTTCAAGAAGACTCTTGATGAGTAGACGGGAAATAGGAAATACACCCCAGGATCACTTTTGTGGCTCTGCTCGACAGGGGCACAGGAAATTAACTTGGGTGGCGTAAGCCAGGGAACCTTGTTGGCTAGGCTTATGGGCTGATAGCCTAGTACCTGCCTATGAAACTGTGAACCTATGAACTGCCAGATTCATTTTGAAGTTATTGCAGTTAAGGTTTTCAGGATAAATGTTTTATTATTACATTAATTTTTGTAAATTAAACAGTTATCCTAAAAGTATTTTGACAACAGGATTTTTAACTGTACTTCTTATGATTTTAAAATAAAAAAAAAGAAGAATCATCAGCTCCTGATGTTCTGGCCATTTCACCTTGAGCCAAGATAACTTATCACCCAGTTTCAAAACATTATCATTCTTATAGGTTTTTAATTTCGTAAAATCTGATTCATAGGTTCATAGGAGATGACTAGGCCAAGGCTCAAAAGCCCTTACAAGTCTAGCCAATTTCACCCACATTTTATCCAATTTTCTTTCCCTAGCAGAAAGTTAACAAGAGTCAGCAAGTGGAGTTTTAACTATTTTTACAGACTGCCTCTGTCCGTAAGGGACATGGGCACCACGTCAGGAATAAATTTGCAGTTTCCCATCCATTGGTCCAGACTGCACTTGAAGATGATCAGGGAATCAGCTTTTTCTTTGTAATTTTTTTTCTACAATTGTATGTTTGCTCTAGTGATATATGTCTGGTTTCTAAATTAAGGAGAGTAAAACATCAAAAAATGCTTCACTCATCATCATCTTCTTTCGGCTGTTCCTGTTATGGGTCGCCACAGCAGATCACCTTTTTCCATTTCTTCCTGTCCTCTGCATCTTGCTCTGTCACACCAACCACCTGCATGTCCTCTCTCACCAGATCCATAAACCTTATCTTAGGCCTTCCTCTTTTCTTGTTACCTGGTAGCTTCATCTTTAGTGTCTTTTTCCCAATATACACAGCATCCCTCCTCAGCACATGTCCAAACCAACATAATCGTGCCTCTCTGGCTTTGCCTCCAAACCTTCCAACCTGGGCTGACCCTGTAATATACTTATTCCTAATCCTCTCCACCCTCGTCACACCCAGTGCAAATCTTAACATCTTTAATTCTGCCACATCTAGCTCAAACTCCTGCCTTTTTGTCAAAGCCACTGTCTCCAACCCATATAACATAGCTGGTCTCACTACCCTCTTATAGACCTTCCCTTTCACTCTTACAGGTACTCATCTGTCACAAATCACTCCTGACACTCTTCTCCACCCACTCCATCCTGTCTGTACTCTCTTCTTCACCTCTCTTCCACACTCACCGTTAATCTGAACTATTGACCCCAAGTATTTAAACTCATCCACCTTCGCCACCTCTACTCCTTGCATCCTCACCATTCCTCTATCCTCCCTCTCATTCACACACATATATGCTGTCTTATTCCTGCTGACCTTCATTCCTCTTCTCTCTAGAGCATATCTCCATCTCTCCAGGGTCTCCTCCACCTGTTCCCTACTCTCACTACAGATCACAATGTCATCTGCAAACATCATAGTCCACGGGGACTCCTGTCTGATCTCGTCTGTCAACCTGTCCATCACCATTGCAAATAAGAAAGTGCTCAGAGCTGATCCTTGATGTAACCCCACCTCCACTTTAAATGCATCCGTCACTCCCACCGCAGACCTCACCGCTGTCACACTACCCTCGTACATATCCTGTACCACTCTTACATACTTCTCTGACACTCCTGACTTCCTCATACAATACCACAACTCCTCTCTAGGCACCCTGTCATATTCTTTCTCTAAGTCTAGAAAAACACAATGCAACTCCTTCTGACATTCTCTGTACTTTTATCAAAAAATGCTTCACTAAATATTTTTATTTCAGAATTAGTTGTCTGATTTTAAATGATCACTATTAACTTCTAGCTAATATACATATACATATTTGTATGTATATTAACAGATTTTCCTACAGATATGGGGCATCATAATTCCCTCACTTTGAAGTTTCAGAGCACTATATTCTTTCTGATATCTGAAAAAGATAGTTAAAAAAGGCTGCAACTCCCACAAATTTTTCCAGAATTTCTTTGCTAATTTATTTTGAAGTAGGTAGACTGGCAACATTCCCATCACCTCTTGCTTTCGTAATAAATCTAAAAAGGCTCTATTTTATCAGTTGCATTTTAGCTGGATTTTATTTGCATATCTGTTCTTTCTTTTACGTTTTTCTTATAGTAGTGCACAGCTGTGTGTGTGTGTGTGTGTGTGTGTGTGTGTGTGTGTGTGTGTGTGTGTGTGTGTATGTGTGTATATATGTGTATGTGCCTATATATATATATATATATATATATATATATATATATATATATATATGTGTGTATATATGTATGTGTGTGTTTGTAGCTGTGTCAATATCTGTGAATTATATAGATATATTCTGTAATTCTGTTCTAAAGTCTCTTTCTTAATTACTTAAATGGCATGTTCTTCTGCTTTATGAATTTCTTCACCCTTCTGAATAATATAAAATAAAAATATTTTCTGAAAAGATAAAAATGTTTTAATAAATTATTAAACAATGAGACTTCATCAGACTATTTCCAAGCATAAAGACACATATACTTCTTCATTGTGTCCTGTGATGTAGAGCAATTAATGAAACTCCACCAGTAGTGTAATAACAGTGAATAAATACAAATAAACACAATCAATGTGTAATCGTGTTTTTAAATACTTTAAAATTAGTGTGGTTATTTAAATCAGGATTTAATTAATTCATGCAGTGTACTTCATTGTCAAATCACCTCTTTAATGTAAAACTCTAGAATTTACAAACCATAAGACAGGTGCCTTTTAAAATATCATACACCTTTTTATGTTAGGTTCATAGGTTAGTACTAGGCTATCTGCCCGACCGCATCTGTAAGCCTAGCCAGAATGTGTTGGCTTTTGCTGCCCCCTTAGATTAGTTCCCTGTGCCTCTGACCAGCAGAGCCACTGCAGTGATCCCCAGGCTAAATTTTCTGTTTCCCATCCCTCGTCAAGGTTTCTCTTGAAGAGTGTTAGTGAGAGGCTCTGCCTAAGGTACATTGGAATCCTGTTCCAAAGCATGGGGAGTCTCTGGGACAGGAATCTATCCCTTCAGCATGTCCTATTTATCATTGTGGTGAGGTTTAGATCCCTAGAGTGTGTGGCTCTCGGGGATTTGTTCTTTTTTAGGTAGAGCATGTCCATCAATTCTGGGTTGGACATGGCCTTGTATGTTAGGCAGAGATCACCTCTGAGTAAGCGGTATGCAACCGAGTACAGCTGGAGTTTCTTCAGTCGGGCTGCATAGGGCATCTGTTTGAGGTTAGTAATCCTGTTGGTGAGGTACTTCTGTGGTCTTTTCAGCTGTTGCAGGTGTCTTGTAAGGTACATCCCAAATGGGGCGTTGTACTCTATGATGGGTCTGATGAGTGATGAGTAGAGGGGCACTATAACCTCTTTTGTTCTAGATGCGAACCCTTTTGTGATTAGGTTGGCCACATAGAAGGATTTTCTAACCACCTTGGCAATATGATTATCAAAGGAGAGATTACCATCTACTTGGGTCCCCAGATCCCTATTACATTTTCTGTATTTAGGGGACTACCACGTATGTGGTAGTTCTCGGGTACTTTGTTTTTTCCAAAGGGGAAGACTATGCACTTTTTGGCATTTAGCTTGAGGCCATGATTTTGACACCAGGTATCCGTCTCAGTGAGACCCTTCTGGAGGATGTCTGTATCAGCTGGAGAGTCAATTATGGCCCCCAGTTTGCAGTAGTCTGTGAACTTGGTCAGCCATAGTCCTCCTGTGCTTGCCTGTACCTCTGAGAAGTATATACCGAACAGGAGGGGTCCCAGGACTGAGCCCTGGGGGATGCCACTTGTAACTGGTTTAGAGTCTGACCTATAGCCTGCAGCTCTCACCGTGTGGATTCTATCCGTGAGCCAATTTGCAACCCATCTCATGATGTAGGGGTTTATGTTCAGGCTGGTGAGCGTGTCTATAATACCAGAATAGGGAATGGTGTTGAAAGCCTTTGCGAGGTCTAGGTAAGCTATGTGGACCTCCTTTCCCTCGTCTAAAGCCTTGGTAACTGTCTCAAAGAAGTCCACCAGGTTTAGGAGGCATGATCTGCCCTTAACAAAGCCAGACTGGGTAGGTTTCAATGTTTGGAGGTTCCCTATGTCTCTGTTAATGAGTTCCATGATGATACGCTCCATAGCCTTGCAGACCAGGCTAGTCAGGCTTATAGGGTGATAGTTCCCGGGGTCCGTTGTGGCTCCACCTTTGTGGAGTGGGATAACTGTTGCTGCGTGCCACTCTATGGGTACATAGACTGTAGAGAGGCTGAGTTTGAATAGTGTGTTTAGGTAAGGGGTTGGTTCATTTTGGAGTTCGTATAGGACACAGCCTGGGACACCATCCAGTCCCATTGAAGCTGTGTTTTTGGCTTAGGATAGGGCTGTTTTAACCTGTGTGTCAGTGATTGCTGGGGCTCTACATTCTTCTGGTATGATTATGGGCCCTTTAGGGGGTGAGAGGGGGGTGAAGTTTGCACTAAACCTGTCTGCCAAAATGTTGGCAATATCAGTCGGTTCAGTGTATTTTGTGCCATTCTGCACTAACTCAGAGCAAATCCAAGAGTTTCCACTTAGGTTCTTGACATAGCTAAAGAACGCTTTGTGGTTATCTTTGGAGTCCTTGGCAATTTTTCTTTCAAAGCTAGCCTTGAATGATTTTATGAGGGATCGTAGTTTCTTGCTGATACTGATCAGGGATGTCTTTCCTTCTTGGTATTTTACTCTTTTCTGTACTAGTTTCCTCCTTCTATCCTTCTATTGTATAGCTTGTTTATGGCAAGGGTCCACCAGACTGGTTTCCTTTTCTTGGAGGAGTAAGTCTTGGTTTTGCTTGGGATAGCACAATCCATGCATTCTTGCAGGTGCTCATAGAGTGCCTTTGTAAGGGATTCAGCAGCTTGAACAGCGTTGTTCCTTAGCATGGGGGCTGTGAACCTTTCCACCTTGGTCTTAAGTTATTTATTTATTTATTATTATTTATTTGCAGTTGGTTTACCAGGATAGTCCATTGGGCCAAAATGAACCTGTTTTCAATGGAGTCCTGGGGAGAAAAGCTCCAGAAAGAAGGAATTACAATATGTGTTACAATATTTACAAATTATGCAGTTTTAGCATTAAATATTTACAAGTTATGCAGTTAGAGCAACAAACTGGCGGTGAGCATTACAGAAAATACTGACCTGAAAAGGGTGTTCCGTGATAACTTATTTACAGATTCAGATGACAATTACAGTTGATACAGACTAGAAAATGGAAGATTTTTTTTTTTAAGGGTAGAAGAGGCAGGAGCAAGCATGTTGTTGGAAAAAAGGGAGAGGAGGTAAGGCAGTGTAGAATTATGAAAGATGGAAGCAAGAGCATTCCCATTGGGTTAGTAGATGAGAGTGAAGAGATTTTTTGAATGTAAAATGGTTGAAAGTGGTACGAATGGCTGGAGGTAGAGAGTTCCAGAGACATGCTAGACCATAGGATAGGAGGTTTTTGCCTGGGGGACGAGTTGGTTTGTATACTTCAATTAGGTTTTGGTTATTAGTTCTGAGTACTCTATTGAGGAGATGCATTTTAAAGGCAGATGAAGGGGATGGGCAAAGGGAGGGTTTGAAAATGAGCTTATGAGCTAGAGTAAGTTGAGAATAGGTGAGTTGGTTGGGTAGTTCAAGCCATTTTAGTTTGTGGAGTGAAGAACAGTGGTGGGTAGATGCTTTTTGACTAGTAGCAAATTTGGCTATTTTGTTGTAGCATGAGGAGAGTTGTGTTTTGAGGGAAGATTGTAGGTTAGTTAGGAGTGGGGCTCCATATAGAAGAGAGGGGATAAGGAATGTAGAAGAGAGAGTGATTTTAGTGGAGGGTGTAAGGTAGCGGTTTTGTTGGTAAAGCATGCCTAGTTTTTGATGAGTTTTTTTGATATTTAGTTGTATGTGGGAGTTGAATTTGAATTGATTATCAATTTGAACCCCAAGTAACTTGGCCTCTGGCACCAATTCTAAGGATGTATTGTTATTGCTGGTGATAGAAAAGGAGTTTGGGTTGATAGAGTTAGTTTAGAGGGGGTAAATATCATTAATTTGGTTTTAGAGGAATTGAGCGCTAGGTGGTTTTCTTTCATCCATTGTTCTGTAATTGAGAATGCGTCCTGTGTAAGCTTTTCGGAGTACTGGGAGGGTTGTGGCTGAGCAGATAATAGTTGAATCATCTGCATATTGAATGATATTGGAAAATGGGATAGAATTTCGGAAGTCATTTATGAATATGTTAAACAGAAGAGGACCCAATATGGAACCTTGGGGGACTCCTGTTGGGGTGTTAAGGAATGAGGAGGTGGCTTTTTTCCATTTGACTGCTTGAAGTCTATTAGATAAGTAACTGGAGAACCAGTTCAATGTGGAAGTAGATAGGTTAAGCTGGGAGAGTTTAGTTAGAAGTAGCTTGTGAGAGATAGTGTCAAAGGCCTTTGAGAGATCCAGTAGCAGGGTAGAAACGATGTTACCAGAGTCCCAAGCTTTATTTATAGTTTCTGAGAAGTAGAGGAGGGCTGTCATGGTGCTATGGCCAGGTCTAAAACCATGTTGGGTTGGAGTTAGTAGGTGATTGTCTGATAGGTAAGGTAGGAGCTGTAGATGGATACACTTTTCTAGGAGTTTAGAGATGGGGGACAGGATAGCTATGGGACGGAAGTTTGTAGTATTGTTATTGTTGCCACCTTTATGCAAAGGTATGATGAGGGCTTTTTTCCATATTTGTGGTACTATGCTTTCTTGGATAGATTGATTAGAATACTGATAGGGTAGGCAATGGCTTCAGCAGCTATGCCAAGAAAGTATGAGGGAATATTGTCTGGCTTTAGTTTCTGGAGAAGTTTTTTGATGGTTGATGTGGGGATAGATTTTAGAGTGAAAGGTGGAGAGAAGGGGGTAGGGAGTTTGAGGGTGGTGGAATAGGAGAGGAAGTGAGGGTGGTGTTGGGAGTGGGGGAGGGGTGTTATTAGAGGAGGATGGGGGAGGAGTTGTGGATGTGGTGGTGTTTGAGAAAGAAGAGGTTAGTTTAGAAATAGAGTTTATAAAAAAAGAGTTGAATTGAGTAGCCAAGTCAATGTCAGTAGTGTTGGGATCTGGGCTGGGGTTGACTGTTTTGCTAGGATTGATAAGGGTAGAGATACCTTTCCAAAATTTCTGAGGATTTGTTTTGTTAGTATTTTGGAGAGTGGAAAAGTAGTTTTGTCGATCAGAGATAATAAGCTTTTTTACTTTGTTTCTAAAAATTCTGAATTAATTTTGAATGAGTGGAGATTTATTTTTCAGGTAGAGTGCCCAGACTTTGTCTCTATGTCGCATGGCTGTAAGTGTGGTTTTAGTTAGCCAGGGGGAGGTTTTTAATTTAATTCTTTTAGTTCTTAGAGGAGCGTGGAGGTCTAGGAGGTTTAAAAAGGTTGTGTTGAAGTGGGCCACAGCATTATCTAGAGGTAAAGTTTTTAGAATGTTCCAATCTATTACTTTTAGGGAGTCAGAGAAAGTTGTCGGGTTAAAGTTTTTCTGGCTTCGGGTGGTAATATAGTTATGTGATTTCTGTATAGGAGTGGGGAGACGATATGTGAAGATGGGTAGGTGATCACTAAGGGAGTCTGGGAGTGAACCGCTATCCGAGAAGTAGTGGGGGTGGGAGACTAAAATCCAGTCTAGAATGCTACCATTTGAAGGAGTTTTTGAGGGGCGGGTTATGTTGTTTATTAGCTGTGAGAAGTTATAAAGGTTAATATTGAGTGAGTTTGTGGGAGATTGAATGGAGGACCAGTTGATATTAGTGTCTCCCAAAATTATGATTTCATTACTGATGTTGGTGGAGAGCCAGAGTAGGATATTCTCAAGAGTAGTAATATTGTCTCCAGGAGGGATGTAGAGGGAGGCTATACATATGTGTTTGTTTTTATTGATTTGAAGTAGTGATAGGAGTAGTTCAGCATTATTGAAATTAAGTATGGATTTGTTATAAGGGGTGACTGTCAAGGAGGATGAGTAAAGTAGAGCTACTCCACCCCCTTTTTTGTGGGATCTGTCTTTTCTGATGATTGAGTAGTTTGGTGGTGTTATTGCATGGTCTTTTATGTGGGGTTTTAGCCAAGTTTCAGAGATAGATAGGATATCTGGTTTATTATGTGTAAGCCAAGCATGAAGGTTTGGGACTTTGTTTACTATGCTTTGGGAGTTAAGTGAGGTGAATAGTATAGATTTATGAGTGGTAGATGAGGTGGTGGGGCCGGGATTGGGGTGGATGTCACCTAATATTAGAGATGTTAGTATATATAGGGTTAGGTTGGAGAAGTAGTTGGAGTATATATAGTTTGGGTTGCTCTTTGTTATGTTGAAGAAGGATTTCTTAGGTACTGTGGAGGGGTGAGGTTTTTGAGTGTTGATAAGTTTGTAGGTAAAAAGCAGATGTTTTTTTATAGGGTAAAGATGAGGAGATATTGTCGTGTGTGTTTTTGTATGAGGTGAGTTTAGATGTATTGTTATGTGGAAGGCTTGTGGGTGGTTAATATATATGGGCTGGGTGAGGTAATGGATGTAGACTATGTTGAGGAGAAATAGTAGTAAAGTATAGCAGGGTATTGATTTAGGGAACATTTGTAGAGATAGTTTCTGGAAAAACATAAGATAAAGATGATAGTTAGGAATTGCTATGTTGTTTAAAGTAAACTTGTAGGAGCTGTGGGGTTCTACATGCAGTAACTATGTATGTCTTTGAAGTAGTTGTGGAGGGATGGTATAGAGTAATGGTTTATATGGGTGGGGTTAGGTAAAGGGTGTAGAGTGGAGTGGATGGTTTTAATTGGTAAGGTAGGGTTTACTAGGGAGATGAGTAATGTTTGAAAGGGCGGGGTGAGAGAGTGGCTATAGATAGAGTTATTTTGTGTGACTGGTTGGGTTGTATAGTGGGTGGGGTTATGGAGATATAAATCTAGAGGTAGTGGGGGCGGGTGGGAATAGGGGACAGGGTAGGGAGCAGAGTGAGCCCGTGGGAGCTTAACGAGCAGGAAAGAGCCGGGAGCGGGGGATGAGAGCGAGAACCTATCAGTGAACTGTGGAGTGGAGAAGGTAAGTACAAGTGACAGGAGATTAATGGGAAGTTGTTGCCAGCGGCGTTAGAAAAGGTAGAGAGAGAAAGAAAGTAGGTAAGTTAAAACCTGTATAGTATACTAGGTTGTAAATTAAAGGTATGGAAACTCGGGAAAAGTGTGGGGAGGGTGCAACCTAGTGGACTAAAGCTGAAATGCACCTGTAGAATCACCAGGGTAGATCCCTAGGCTGGATTAAGTTAACGGGGAGAGTGGTGAAAGGTGGGCTAGAGGAGGGCTAATATTGGTGGTACAGTGTGAAAATAGTGTTTAGCTGCTGGGTTTCCTGGCAAGGGAGCGTACCGAACAACTAGCAGGACTTTAGAAATCTTTAATAATACAAGGTTTAGCAGTGATTGTACATACTTTCTTCTGTTCTACTATGAAGACCTTAGTCCTTATGCCAAACTGGGAAGAGGGAAATATAGCTTGTTTTGATTTTGGTTAGGTGTAAGCCTCCAGGCCAGGTGTAGTCACAGAGAGTAGTTCGGGGTTAGAAGGCTGGAAAAGAGGAGGGAATATAGAGAGAGAGAGATTGCACTTAGTGTAAACAGTAACAGAGACACATTGGATCAATCGCATATACTTTGTAATAGCACAGTGAAACACAAGTATTCATGTTCATCATACTTTCTAACAAACTTTGCAGTAAAACAGTTAAACACAGGTATTCAGAGTAGCATTTACATCATACTTTCCAGTAAACCATACAAGTAAATGCACCTTCGTAAGCAGTTCTGAAAAATTGTTGGCCATTATAGTAACATACTCAAAATCACAGAGAATTAGGTCCTCACATGCTTTAGAACAGGCGCACTACAGTAGAGCAATCCAGGGGAAAAACAAACAATCTACTTCCTCTGAATGGGCAGTGTTATATGGGCTAGGTGTTATTTCAGTAGACTATACCTGAAAATAGCATCGGAAAAACGTTTTTGAGCTGGGTATTAATTAGGAAATCCCAAGCAAACACATGCAGAGGTTGGCGTTTTCCGTTGTTTGTTTGCCTAACATTCTCAATGAGCACCAGTTAGTTGGTTATAGATTGTGATTCCCTTAGGACCAGCTGTGCGTTGCCCTTCCTTATACAGTTATCGCACGCTCATTATTTAAATATGAAGGTCCTTGCTGATTGTCTACCTTTTATATTGATGGAAATATAATGCTGGTAAATGTTATTAAAGTGATGTGCGTTGAGCGCTTAATCATCACACGTGCAAGGGTTGGCGTTGTTGAAATATCTCTGACCAGTACACGCAAGTCCTTATTATAGACTTTCTTTTGTATTAAAATGAATATAATACAGGTTTAAGGTTTGCAAGTGATGAGCGATGAACGTTTGACCTTCACACGAGCAGGGTTGGCGTTATTTAGATATTAGTGGCCAGTACACCCATAGACTCGTAAGATCTAGGTCGGAACTGGATAGCGTTTCATCGCTTGTTCAATGTG
Organism: Protopterus annectens; assembly: GCF_019279795.1. Lineage (NCBI taxonomy): Eukaryota > Metazoa > Chordata > Ceratodontiformes > Protopteridae > Protopterus > Protopterus annectens. Next base: position 1,745,548,726 of record NC_056733.1, read on the forward strand.
CATATGGGAGTTGGCGATATCGCCCTAGTACTCCCAGGACTTTCGCTAAATACTGGGTTATGATTAGCTAGCACGTGGAAGTGAGTCTAAAATTGGGTGGCGTTTCACCGCTTTCACAATCACCTGCAGGAGTTGCCGTTGATAACCCTCTGGCAGCGCTCACAAAAAGTACGCTCAGTAGTAGGTTGGGTTTAGCTAACACATTGCATTAACCACTGAACCAACTTACAGTACATTTATCCAGCCCAATTCAGTATGAGGACTTTGTTAGGTATCAGGCAACTATCTCCATTCCTCTTGCGCCCGCCTCACCATACATGCATGCACAGGTTAATAATCGACTTATTTCTTCCTCTGTTATATCACAACAAGTAGCGGTACAGTGATTGAACAAACAAGTTTTACCTTACTAGTGTTGCAGACGCTAAATTAAGTAACGTGAAGTTTGCTTTTGAAAAGTTTTTCACTGTGGTTTCCTTGATTGGGGGTGGGGGCGGAATGTGGATGTCCAGAGTAATTAGTCTAGGGTCTGATCTAACCTGCGAGGGGTTGACCTCCGGTGTAGAACACCGGTCACCCATGTTGGTGATGACCAGGTCCAATATGTTGTCACCTCTGGAGGGGGTGTTGACCAGTTGATCCAGGGTGTTCGAGTTTATAAATTCTATGAAGCGTTGGGCAAGGGAGTTAGTACTTGAGTAGTTCTCCCTGTTAATGTTTGGGTAATTGAAATCAAATAGAACTTTCTTATCTTTCATTCTTTGAATGGAGTAATTATGCTTATAAGTTTTAGTATTTTTTATTTTTATTTTAATTTATTTTTATTTGCTATCTGGGCAAGTCAACTAGTTTGAAGTCTTTTCAGCCATGACCTAGGAAAATACATAGTGGTCAAACACAGTTGATACAATATTGCAGGTACCTAACAGAATCACTTTGCAATTATGTAATTGTGAAACAATATATACTGCTTAAATCAAAAGAAAGTTAGTAATTCAAAAACATCAAAATGCAGCAAATGATACATGGATGGTAAATTATATACAATGTGGAACAATATATGGAGTTTAAGTTGACAAAAGAGTAGTCAGTCAATGCAGGCATATATATTATACCAAGAGTAATAATAATTCATCTTTTGGTCCTGAAACTTCTGCAAATTATTTCTCCTTTGAGGTGCTCTTCTAATACCTTTTGAAAATCCTGGAGGGATTCATTAGACTTAATTTCAGGAGGGAGCTTGTTCCATAGACCTGGCATTATCCTGGAGAGTGCCTGCTCATCTCTAACAGGCTTGAAGGGCAGTCTGCTCAACACGAAGATGTTGACTTTCTTTAAGTGTATACCTGTTCTGTAAGTGTGAGATTTCTTCTCAGATGAGTGCAGTGCCCTAGTGTTAATATTTTAAATATCAAGGTGCCCAGGAGTAGGGTTGCACTTTCAGTTGTAGTCAGCTGACCTCCTTCCTGTAGAATAGCACATTGATGACTGGTGTATTAGCTAGTAATTCACATCTACATATTTTGTTTACGGTAGTCTGTAGAATTTCTGTACTGTCTTCAGAATTAAATGTCAGAAGGGGGCCCATTTTCATCTTTGGGTAAGAGTACACTTTTGGCTATGGCTATGAGCGCTGTGGGAGTGAGCAGAAGGGAGGTTTTTATAATAGTCAAACATTTAATGGTTCTCTCAATATAAAAGGCATCACAATTGATGCAGCCAGCAGCATAAACTGCATTTTTAAATTAAAATTAAAATATCCTGGAGCTCTATGTGATTTTTTCCTTTTATCACAATAAAAATAAGAGGTGTTCGCTATAAATGTGCACTGTTTGAATGTATTACATGCAAATGTACCCCAGACATTGCCTTCTGTTCTCATATCCAAGTGTAAATTCTGATTCTATAAAATATCATTCAAGTTAAGATTATTTTAATTAACAAATAAAACTGTTACCATGACTACTTGTTATCTTTGGAATAAGTAAATACATTTTTATAATTCTGAAGTGTCCAAACAGAAAGTAAACACACAGCTGAAAGCTGTGTTTATGCCACTAGAAGCAACTTTCAGAAGTATGATAACGCCTGTATCCATAGCTAATGTCCTATACAAAGTGTTTCTATCCATCTTAACCTCATTTCCAGTCTCTCTCATAAACATACAGAATAGTTTCTAATTATAGCTTTTTCTTTTAAAGTATGTCATTACATGAGAGTCTGCAAGTCCATACCATTTGCCCTTGATGATGTTCTCTCATATACAAATGATGCATACTTTTGTACTTTAAACATGACTAACTGTCCACTTTCTCTGAAATGTAGTAGTAAATCAGCTGTTGATACATCTTTAGAATATCAGTGTCCAGAAAATAAGTTTGCAGCAAATCGGTGTAAAACTCACAAAACAGTTAAGCTGATTGAAATATTGCCCAAACAAAAATACATAATCACTAACACAAAAAATAGCATTATATTAACTTTACAAAATAAGTGATGTGAAGTCAGTAATTTTGTCCATTAACACTTTTCCATGCAGTTTTCTCACAAGAATGTTATTTCTCCTTGAAAGAGCATCTAAATTAGTAGTAGTCAAGCTGTGTAATAACTTAAAGTTCTTGTTGTGGAGGCCTATCGGATATATGCAAATAACCCTTTACAGACATAACAGTGTTTCAGAAAAATGCCTTCTGAATGTCCATGACTTTTTACTTTTTATTTTTTAAGTCTATGTGGGTAAATTCAGCCAGGGACTGAAGTGCTGAAGTGGCACTTCAGTCCCATGTGCAAAAATGGGAAAATGGATTGTGGATGGATGGATGGATGGACGTACGTATGTCTGGATGGATGGATGGATGGATGGATGTACGGATGGATGGATGGCTGGATGAAGGGATGGATGTATGAACTTTATGTATAACAATCTCTTTTTCTGTTATTTTAGAGCCTGTTTATATTTGCGTCCCACCATAGGGGTTTATTTTTAAATTTGTCATGATATTTATTGTGGAGGGAACAGATGCTTCTGTGTTTAATTTCTTCTTATCTTTTGTGTTTCTAATATGATAGGAATGGACCCCATTCCTATGTCAAAGTATTATAAAAGTT